>NW_019154101.1:39195476-39339791 GCF_002288905.1 Enhydra lutris kenyoni | reverse complement strand
AAAGAAAGAAAGAAAGAAAGAAAGAAAGAAAGAAAGAAAGAAAGAAAGAAAGAAAATCAGAAGCTGATTTACATATACACAGTCCTATATGTGCTTTAATTAGATTATTTTCATTGTGGGGATTAAAACTTCAATAAAATGAGGGTCTGGAATTTTGCCATTATTTTCTTCAAGCATGCTGTTCAGAGTTAAGACACAATATTAGTCATAGTAGGAGGCTGTTTATTTGTCCACTGTGCAATCAGCAGGCCTTCTTAAGTAGTGTCGGCTAATACCCTGAAAGAATTAGAATATGAACACAATTACACAACTGACTTAATTTGGGTTGGGACATTCTGAGCCATACTCTTTAGAAACCTCACATATGTAAGGAAACAAATTGCAATCTTAAAAAAATTTTAATTAAAAATAGTTAAAGCCAGGTTGTCGTGCTGACCTTTTATCCTCTTGGTTTTATTAAAATTATTTAATTGGATATTAATTTTTAAAGTTCATCATTTCTTTCCAACACATTGTGCTTGAGTAAATATGAAGATGGGTTAAGACTCAGTTTCTGTTCTCTAACTTAAAATTAGTGAGCATCAATACACACAGTAAGAAAACCGCAAAGGCAAAAGTGAAAGGGCTTGAAAAAAGTTAAAAACTAAATGCTTTATCTGCACAGAAGAGGAGGAAGATGATTTCTAATCTAGCCAATCCGTGATGGCTGCAAGGAAAAGCAGGTCTTAAGATATTCATAGAATGGCAGGGGTAAGGCCAAAGCAACCATAAGCAGAGAAAAGAGGATGGGGAAAGGCACAGAGGTAGAAAAGTGGGAGAATGTCCATCGTGTGTTAGTGTTTGGCTGGTAACAGAGACTAGGAAGGCGTCGGAGTGGGCTATGGCCCTGCCAGCTAGTTCCATGCCTTCTCTCTCCTTCTTTTCCTTCCTCCCTTCCCTCTTTCTTTTGTAAAGCAGGAACATCCTGCTAGTGGAATAGTGTGTTGAGAAGATGACTAACAGTACTGCATAGAAAGAAGATTGGGAATAGACTGAAGAAAGCAAGGAAGTTGGAATCCTTTCTCAACTGTTCCACCCGGCGTTATCAAAAGGCCCGAACTAGAAAATGACAGGGAGGAAAAGGAAGGTTGATCCAGGCTAGAGAAGCAATTTGAACGTAAAATCAAAAGAACAAAGAGACGAACCAGATGCTGGGCAGGGGAAAGTCAACCATGATTGAACTTTGGAGTCCGAGAGGGTCAGTGTGGATGGTAATAAGATTCTTCAAAATGAACCAAACGGGAAATACGTACATTGGAGAGAAAAAATGTGATCCCCATTTTAGACATATTTAACCTGGAGCAATAGACCACCTCCGAGTGGATTTGTCCACTTGAACCTGAGCTCAATTAGATGAAAAGGACCACAGATGCTAATTTAGTCTACTTTAATCAGGAATGACTGTTTTAGATGATCAAAAAGGAGACAAATGGGTGAGAGGAGAGGTGAGTGAGACCACTGCAGAATGACTTCATGCAGGGGGCAGAAGAAAGAAAGCAAGGCAGGGGCAGGCCAGGGAGAAGAGAGACCTCAGGGAAAGGGCAAGAGAGGTGAGATTCAGCTGGAGTGACCCATGCTCCCCTGGGAGGCAGCTAAACCCTCTGGAAAGACAGCAGGAGTATTGAAAGCTGAAGAAGAGGCAGCTGCATCTGCTTTTCCAGTCCCAAGTCAAAGTAAACGAGGACCTTATGCTTCTGCCGCTTCCCAGGATCTGACACCTTCCAGCAGCAGAGCTGATATTTATAAAGAGCACATGGTGTTTTTCTTTTACTCTAACTCCAGCTAGTTGTCTCATGACCTCATTCTTTGTTGGTGGTGCAAACCAGCCCTTAATTTCTCCTAGACTTTGACCCAAGGTATAGCAAACATGGGGCTAATTCCATTCACTATAATAGTATGTAGAAAGGGCCTTGTTGGCAGTGTGTGCAGTACAGCCTTCACCTTTGACCTTGACCTTACCTGCTTAAACTCTCACTGTGTTTCTGACTCATACCTGGGACCAAAGCAAGCAAAACAGCTCATTGTTCCTGCTTCCTCTCCTTTTGCCTCTGGATCTATGAGGTTTTACAAGCTGGAGACTTTCACACTAATTTATAACTAACCTCGAGGGTAGAAAGGGCGCAGTGATTTTTTTTTTTTTTTTTTTTAAGAACTACAACTGGAGTAATATATGTAATTCTGATATTCATCCTATGGCAAAAAAATAAATATAAAGTATTTGGACCACAGCATTTGTTTTGACACCAGCAAAAACAAAAAACAGACAACAAAAAAACCCATGCAAAATAGAAGTAAATGTTCACTTTAAACACGTAGCATATGTGAATTCAGCCCTACAAATTAGCAGAGGTGTAGTCCCAGAATTTAGAATTAGTTAGCCTGAACCTATACTTCTAACGACAATATATGCGCATCTTCTTTGTTGAGGGTAAAAGTGGTAGTAATATTTTTTTTTTAAAGATTTTGTTTATTTATTTGACAGACAAAGATCACAAGTAGGCAGAGAGGCAGGCAGAGAGAGAGAGGAGGAAGCAGGCTGCCCGCCGAGAAAGCAGAAAGCCCGATGTGGGGCTCGATCCCAGGACCCTGAGATCATGACCTGAGCCGAAGGCAGAGGCTTTAACCCACTGAGCCATCCAGGCGCCCCGGTAGTAATATTTCTATTCAATTTTTCACATTACACAAAACATATCAAATTATATAGCTCATATCAAAGATTTATTTTTAATCTGTCTTAAATACACTTTTTAGCCATTTCATCTCACACCAAGTAGTATAATCAGTTTATAGATTATTTAATCCCTTGAATTAAATAACCTGTGACCTGGAAATGTCAAAGAAATATTAAAGTCAATGAAAATATTTTTAAATACTCACCTTTGATAAAGGCAACATTAGCTTGCACATCTAGAGGCATTAGCAATAATGCTACTAGTTTCAACGTACACATCTGATTATGTTTTTAGGGAACAATGAAATACAAATTCATGAGTTTATAAACTTACATCTTTTTAAGGTAGCATCTACTTCTCTAATAATGTTACCAAAATAACTTTAGAGGGAACCATTTCTTCTCCAAAACTAAACAAATTAAAAATTGGGTGATCCTAAAAAAAAAAAAAAATAGATTTCACTGCCAGCGATGATTCTTAAACCACAAAAAATCTTAATAAATTTTTAAATGTACAGATTAGGTTTATTTTTTTTTTTTAAGATTTTATTTATTTGCCAGAGAGAAAGAGTACACACAAGCAGGCAGAGAGGCAGAGAGAGAAGCAGGCTCCCTGCCGAGCAAGGAGCCCGATACAGGACTCGGCCCCAGGACTCTGGGATCATGACCCGAGCTGAAGGCAGCGGTTTAACCAACTGAGCCACCCAGGCGTCCCAGATTAGGTTTATTTTAAAAAGAGAACCAACGGCATTCCCCAAGACAAATGTGGTACTTCTATCCTCATTAAGCAGAACTTTGGGGCTGAGATTTTTTATTTAAAGATACGCAACAGACATTTATATAATGCCCTAGTGTGTACCAAGGGTTACCCTGCGTTCTGGGGTATGTCCAACAGGCCGTCTTCCTTACTCTTGCAGTCTCACTCTGGTTCTGACCCAGAGGGTTTTTATGGCCAAGCAACCCCACCGGGGTTCCAGTTCAACTCAATTAAATTATACACATTTGTTAAACACACACTGTACCAGGCCCTGAGAGAATGCAGATAAGCCAGATAAACCAGGCAAGGCCTTCAGAAATTTGCCACTGAATTTTATTTACACTTTTCTCTTTCCGACAGGGTGGCATCATTTCCTGGACATCACAAGTATTACCACCGCAACTGAAGATCAGAAATTTGGCTTTTGTAGTCTTCGACAATAAAATTGTCTTACAGATCAGCTCTGCACCCATCTTTATAAATGTCTTTCATTACCATTGACAGTTCCCCTTTAAAAATATCCCTCACTGGGACACCTACGTGCCTTGGTCAGTTAAGTGTCTGCTTTGGGCTCAGATCATGATCTCAGGATCCTGGAATGGAGCCCCGTATGAACTCCCTCCTTGGCCAGGAATCTTCTTCTCCTTCTCCCTCTGCCCTTCCTCCCTGCTCAGGCTCTCTCACTCTCTCAAATAAATAAATAAAGTCTTTAAAAATAAAAAATAAATAAATAAAAATGTCCCTCACTAGTTGCTGGATGGAGGGTGGGTGGGTGAAAGGGATAACTGGGTGATGGGTACTAAGGCAGGCACTTGATGTAATGAGCACTAGGTGTTATATGCAACTGATAAATCGCTAAATTCTACCTCTGAAACTAATTTAAAAAAAAATGTCCCTCACTATCATTGAGAGTTCCCCTTTCAGAATGTCCCTCACTGCCATGGAGAGCTCTCCAAATCAGGCATTCCCCATTATCTCAGACCACCATTCATTTCTTGCTATTATGATTCTTAATCCAACATATAATCCATGCAGACAAGTGTCGAATTATTCCTCATAAATCATTATTTTAATATAGAAAAACATCCTTATGTGTTTTCCCTTATACTTCAAATCCCTTAATTAAGTTTAAATCCCTGAATCCGTCCCTCTCATTCTGCTGCATATTCATTTTAGATGCTTTAAGGGCCAGTCCATTCAGACACAGACACTCTATGCCAGCCATCTGGTTGGCTTTCTGTGCCATTTACAGGCCCATAGCCTGCACTGACCATCTTGCTAACTTGTGCCTTCTGAATTGGGGATTGGCTGGTAGAGGAGTGAGAACAGACCACCTCTGTTTGGAAGTGATCTTCCTCTCCTCTTCCCTATAGAGCCCTCATTGTAGGACTCTCATGATGTCTCTCATCTAATTCCATGCGAACATACGGCCTCTTGCATTATTTCCAACAAGTACCCCTGACCAATGTGGAATCACCGTATACCTCCTAGTTACTTCGGTGTGAATCTTAGGGGATATTTTTTCTTCCTAGATCACATATCCCCAGAGAGAAGGTACCATGTTTCACAATTCCTTGTCCTCTCAGACCTACATAGTGAGTTGGGCATGAGAAGTACTCACTGAACTCTTGAGAAATTGACATAAAGAAAAAGCTTTGCTCTAAGGAAGCTTCTGTCACAGGAAGTAACCTTTTAAATTTGTTAATTGACCTTAGTTGTTGGGGTCAATAGAGGTCATCTGGGAAATCACAAAACTCATTGTGAGCCCTGAGTTATTTTGTCCTCCATTGGCTCTCTTACCTTTGCCTTCCTCTGTGGAGCTATGATGACTGGACATGGTGCCGTAGGCACCTTCCCACTTTCTCATGGGGAATTTCTTTCCTGATCCCTGAAGGTGGAGGAACATATTATCTACCAACCACTATGGCATGTTTTCATTTAATCTGCTCTCCCTCTTGAACCTCTGATGACCAAGAACTCACTTAATTTAATCCTCATTAAGATATTTATTCTTCTATTTTATGTTGCTTTTATAACATTGATCACAATTAGTCCTGTTCTCAAATTTTCGTATGGACTGATACGTTGTTCTTTTTTGAGAAGTCTACAAAATATTTAGATGTGCATTTCAGTCAGTAAGGATAGATTACTGAGCATTATGAAATAGATTTCATTCTGTTTTGGAAAGAGGGTTAATGATATTTCATCATCATTAAGAATCTGGAAGGTTGCATAATCCTTGCTAGTTTAACAGATTATCTATTTGTTTGAGCTTGGTTTGAAGGTGCTATTGGAAGTAAAACAAAACTTTGTTTAGTATAAACACCAAATTGTGTCTCCACCTCAAACTGCCCATTACAGTTCCAAAGAGTTTGGTGTTTACAAATGTAAGCTTCAACATTTCTAATAACTGCTAATATTTAAGAGGCATACTTTCTTTTCTTTCTTTTAAGTTAGCCATGATAACACAAAGGCTTATATTCAGTACTTCCAAAACCCTTCTAATAGCATCTAACTTATGAAGGTGTATTTGCCATGCCTATCAGTTTTCAAATTGATTAAGTTAGACTGGTTTATAATTTTTAATTATCATTAGATATTTGATACTGAAAGTTATAATTTGTGACAGTTGTTATGACAGTTATTGCTCCTGAACACAGAATTTTTAAAAGATAACTTCTACTGGAAAAATGAATTAAATCAAAGTGTTAAATACTTAACTGTAACAAAATTCCCTCACCCATTTTGGACACAGTAGAGTTTTTTTTTTTTTTTTTTAATCTGATGAAGTCATGGAAGTTTAGAGCTAGAGGGGAAAATAAAGCAGAAAAGGGAGGACAGAAGATCTTGGATCTGGGGCAATTTTAATTAGGTGGTTCTTCATTTAAAGAAGAAAAACACTGAATGTCAGAATAGAAAAATGACACGTCCAATGTCACAGAAAATTTGTGCCAGAATGAACGCTATAACAGAAATTCCATCCTTCCTGAGACAGGAAAATAGACCAAATGATAGTAAGTGAATCTAATGTAAGGACTGACAACTCAATTCGCTGGCATAACATTGCTTGGTGATTCAAAGTCATACTGACATGTGAATTTGGTCAGAGCTGGACGTAGATGACTCTGCTTTCTCAGTTGTAAGTTCTCAGCTTTTGTACTTTGCCATCTCAGCAAAACAGATTAGAAAGAGAGGGAGAACCAGGCTTTAATCTAATTCAGAAGGAATGGAAACCAAGCTGGGTCACTAAACTATGAGCTCATTTAATCAACAAGTGGAAATGGTCAGTATTAGCCACCATGCTAGGCGAGAGCCAGACATGGTATTTGTCCTCATTAGGACAAATAATTTGAGGGAATAAAAGAGGTATGCTAGAGATTGCTATTTTCAAAGCTCTGAAGACCCTTTCTCTCCTTTCTATGTCTAGGACCATGTTAGAGTTGGTTGCATTTATTGGCTGTGTAACCATAAGGTACAGTAAAATGATGTAGAAGCCTTGATAGACTTTGTTCCCTAGGTCCCAGGCAGGTGACACCTTATCTTTTGATGATGACTTAGCCTGATATCTATGATTGAATTTCCAGAAAAATTTTGAAGGGAGACTTGATTTATAATAAACTTCACATTTTATTATATTATGTACAGCAAAATCTAATGAGTTGATTCTCAATAGTTTCTAGCAAAGCCTAGATTTTGTGTAACTATTTGCCTTTACGCTTGTATTTTCATAAATTGACATATACAGTTTTATTGATGCAATTCAACTCAAATATTTTCTGGAAGAAATAAACATGTTAAAAATAACACTATCATCTCAAAAAAGAAATGGGAACTGCTTGCAAGGAAAGAGTTAGAATCTTACCAGCAAGCACCTTGTCTCTCTCATGTGACAACCATCACTGGCCCAGGCCATGTACTATGATTTATGGTATCTGGTTTGGTCAGTTTCCCCCCCTCTCCCATGAGAGTTAACAATTTCATCTCTTTCAGGACATAAACTCTTTAAAGTCAAAGATTTTCCCCAAAACTCCTTGAGAGTTGTCAGCCATCAAAGTTCATTAATTATAACCATCATTGACTAAGGGTTTTTTTTTATATATATTCAAAAATTCCATTGCAACCCTGTTATAATCTCTTATTTAATTAGTCATTCACTCATTAAATAAGCATTTTTGAGTGTCTGCTATGTACAAGGCAAGAATCACTTGAAATACTAAGGAGTCAATAGTATATTAAAAAAAAAAAAGCTCTGCCCTTGTGGAACTTACATTCTATCAGGAAGATATATAAGTAAACATAATTTTTAAAAAGAAAAATATATAGGTATGTTAAATGAATAAAAATTTCAAGAAAGATAAAGCAACAAAATAGGGAAGGCAAGAAAATGGAGGCTCTGATTTTAAACCAGTTGGCCCAAGAAGCTGACACAAGAAAATGACACACACACAGAGACAGAGAGATTTGAACTCAGTGCTTAATGGTGATTCCCTAGCTTCTATAGGCCCTAAAGGTACACACCTAAAGGTGGTGAGGGAGAAAACCACATAAAAATCTGGGGAGAAGAGCTTTCCCACAGTAGAAACAGCAAGTGCAAAGATCCTGAGGTAGGAACAACACAGGTGTTCCAGGGAGTAGAGAGGAGACTAGTATGTGAACAAAGGAGTGGTAAAGTTAGAAAAGTAATAGGGGTCTGATCCTATAGGGCCTTGTAAGACTTGGACCTAGAAGAATGAAAATCCTTGGTAAATCTTAAAATGACCTGATTTATAAGATCTTGTTAAAATCACTTATATATGTAATATAGTATCTAAAATTTAAGTTAATAAAATGAATGGATTATCTGCCAGATAGCTGGAAGCCTGCTTAGGAGGGAAGACAGAACTGGAAACTAGAGAATCAGGAGCATGGGGATGTGTGTAGGAAAGGAGTCACATTAGTAACATGAACCATATATTTATATAGTTTTAACTTTTTTTTTTAAAGATTTTATTTATTTATTTATTTATTTGACAGAGAGAGAGATCACAAGTAGGTAGAGAGGCAGGCAGCGAGAGGGGGAAGCAGGCTCCCCTCTGAGCAGAGAGCCTGACAGGGGGCTGATCCTAGCACGGAAATCATGACCTGAGCCAAAGGCAGAGACCCAATCCACTGAGCCTCCCAGGCGTCCCTAGGTTTAACGTTTTAAAACCACTTTACTTCTGATGTCATCTGATAGAAGTTCTTTAGTTGTTGGATGGGGCCCATAGAAGCTAGGGAATCTCCATTAGCACTGAGTTCAAATCTCTCTGTCTCTCTGTGTGTGTGTGTCTCTGTCATTATTGGGGCCGGGAAGATGTGACCCTAACGGGACATCCTATTGAGTTACGCCTTTTTCGTCAGGCAGCTGGGCCCCAGGATGTACCTGGATGGGCTATGAAGGAGGGGAGGGGCGGGAAGAGTGGGAGGTTCACGGAGGGAAACCAAAAGTGCCACTGGGCACCTGAGGCAGAGAAACCAGGGGCTCTGGGAAGGGGGAGGGTGGAGGTAGGCATGAGGAAGGAATGGGAGCATGAATGTCCCAGAGAAGACAGAGGAACTGCGAGTAGGCCGGTCCCACTCCCGCCCTGGCACCTGCTGCAGAGAGCAGCCCCAGGACCAGGGTAGGCCAGGGCGGGACCGGCAGGCAGAGGTCCCTTACTCTTTAGATTTATCCGATCCGTGCGCCGAGTTGATACGATGCACCTCTTTCTTTTTGGTTTGTTTGGAGGCCATGGTAGAGGCAGACTCGGACCCGGGAAACAAGTGGCGACGGAGCTCTGAGCGAGTAGTGGCACCGGGGCCGCTCCGCGTCTGTGGTTGCCAAGGAGACGGCGGCTTCGCGGCCGCAGCAGAAGGGCGGGTCCCCTTCGGCTCTAGCGCAGCGGCTCTGGGGGCGGCGACCGGGGACGCTGGCGCGGCTAGCTCAGGTCTCCACCTCCAGGTGGCCTAAGGGTGGGGTGACTGAGGAGGAATCCGGGGGGCCTTGGCATGGATTTGACGTTAGGGGTGATGGGCAGCTCTTATCAACCGCAGCTCTATCAGGTCCGCTCTACCTGGCTTTGCTCTTTGGAACCATAGACATACTCTTCTCTTTTGGATTTTCAATTATTTGAAGACGGTTTATTATGCGATGTCGCCTCTCCCCTGGTCTTCTCTCCGCTGAGCAAGCTCTTTCAGTTGCGACTAAGGACACAATATGGACGCTCCGAATTGCTAATGGCTTGAAAAGGGCTGTCCAGGAGAATAGGGTGGGTGCAGGGGGATCCCTGTAGGGAAGACGAGATCATGACACCCTTAGTTGCTCAAGTTTAGCTAATAATGAATGAAGTCTGTGATGGAAAAGCCCAGTGTCTCCGTTGTTCATATAAAAGAATAAATCCTAGTCATAGAGTCGAGAGGCCCTTGATACACTCACTTGGGAAGGCACTGGAGGAGAAGAAACAGATCCAAGCAAACCAAGACCCATTAAGGCTCAAACCAAGACCCATTAAGGCTCAAACCTAATGCTCTGCCTATCCATAGTGGTATTTACCAGTTGCCTTTGGCAAGATTTTCCTTTTGAGCCTCATTTACTCATTTATAAACAGGAGATGCTAATATCTAACTCACGATTTTCTCCTGAAAAAAAAAAAAAAAAAAAGTATGTAAAATGCTTGGCACACGATGAACGCACGGCAAATAGGGGGCCCCTGCTTCAAGGAGCAGGCAGATGCCATGAATGAATGAAATCCAGCCATGTTTAGACTGGAAATGCTTTAAAACTTATTATAATAAAGCAAAATATTGTGTGGGCCAAAAACAACCTCACTATAGGGAGGTCTGGCCATGCACAGGCCTGAGGTTTAGAACCCCTATGAAGTTCCTTGGCAGCTCCCATGAGCCTAGAAATAATTAACTATCTTTAAATAATCCCCTTTAAATAATCTTGGGACTGAGCATTGCTCAGAGGCCCAATTCCGCAGGGGAAAACCAGCCTTCTATAAAGCAAATCTTTCAGCTCTTTTGACAAATGAATGCCCAGCCCTCTGCACTCAGCATAGCCTTTGCCTGGCACACTGTCCCAATCTTAATGTTTTGGGGCGTTACACAAATGACAATCGATTGGACAGCAACATCATTGTATTTCTATATGCAAGATAAATAACTTCAGAGTCTGTAGTGTTAATGTTGTGACTGAAGAAGTACCCTACAAACATCTCCTATATATGTGAAGACCAAAAAAGGCATCTTGAGGGCTCGGCCTCATTTATCCCAGGATTGAAACTTCCAGAGAACTCCTGAATGAAAAAACAGGACCAAACTTTGAGAAAATATTGTTGAATACCAGATCTTATCAAAGTAGTCAAATGCATACCCAGAAGCATATACAAAGACTATTGAGTATAAACAGCACAAGTTTAAGCAACCAACCCACGAACAGGTGAGTTTCACCTTGAACCAAGGTCATCCTTGAACTCATTGTTAAAGAACCTTAGAAAAGAAAAGTCTTAGAAATCAAATCCTCCTCGGCTCACCCATATGTTATAGATGAAAACCTCCAGACCAAGAGAAGTGTCTTGGCAAAAGTTTCACAGCTACTTGTGTAGTCTGGATTAGAAGCACTAAAGGGAGGAACACTGGTCTAGTGTTCTAGCCAAACATACCAGTACTCCCACTCAGAAACTGCTTTCTCTTCTATTAAGTTAGGACAAAAATAAGGGAGTTGACATAAGAATAAAATGAGATAATGAAAAAAAATTTTTTGAAAATATAAAGTCCTTAATTGATTCTTAGTCCAGTGTTCTTTCTCCTTTATTATGCTATGTATGCAGCACCCATAAACAGAATTTCTCTTCTTTCTGGAACTAAACGCTGGTCAGGCCATTATTCTAAGTGGCAAATATGCTCCCCTATAAGCCATAAAATGGTATTCCTATGTGTCAGTGCAAAAAAAGGACAATCGGCCCTACATGTATCTTTTAAGAAAAACATTTGTGTTCTGTACAGATGGTAATCATGGCCAATGCCGTTTTGAAATACCAGTAATATTTGTGATTTATTGCATTCCTTCTACATGCCTGACTTAGGGAGGGGTGCTAGCTCCTTAGGGCATGCATAGGCTTTAGAGGGAAACATGAATTTTAATGCTGACTCTTATTAGCTGAGTTACCTTGGGTAAGTTATTCATACCCTCTGGATTCCGTTCTCTTTGTGAAAAGGGAAAGATAATACTTAGCTCAAATGTTGTGTTTGGGGACATCATAAACACTCAAATAATGATAGCTAATATCATATTTCACAAGTAAAGAAGCTATAATGCAGAGAGGTAAAGAAGTTTGCGGGTACATGGGGCAGTGGGCAGAGCAGGCTGAGCCAAACTCCACACAGCCTTTGCTCTTGGCAGTATCCCAGGCTAACTAACCTTGTTGCAATCTTTCAGAGTCACAAATCCAGACGATTGCCCTGCAACTCAGCTCATGGATTTCTAAGTTCTCTGGCTGTTGAATAACTTCCAAAGGCTGAGAAACAGGACTTATCTGTTCTTAGAGCTACTACCCACAGTGCAGCCTCTCTCCGATCTATCCTAACTTTTTGAGGAAGAGTTTTTTTGACCTCAGGCAACAGGAACACTCCCGGGCTCCACAGGGAAGTCGTTAGAAACACTCACTTCCCCATGCCTGCAGAAACAGAACAGGCAGGGCTCTCTCTTTGGACTAGTTGGGGATCTGCTGAAATGCGGAAGTGAACTTTGGTAATCACTTCTCCACCCACCATTGGGAGCTCCAGATGACTGGAACTAGGAGGGGTCGGGCAAAGAGAGGGGCAGCATTCCTGTTTCTTAAAGCCTTAGTTCTGGGCGCCTTTAGACACTCGGTCCCGTGGCCAGAAACAGTTAACATCCATGGTGCTTTCAGCCCGTCTTTGCAGTCAGGTCAGGTATAAGTCCCCTAGAATTTAAGCAATCAGATGAGAAGGTGTAAATTCTACACGTTCTGCTTCTGATTCCGGTGACTTCACCTTTCAAATTTTGTCCTTCGAGTGCCATTCTTCTGTACAGTTGACTTCATTTTCCTTTATTTACCACAGAGCTTTATGTGTCCTAAAATTCTTATAATATTCTGCTTTCTTTTTATCCTTCCTTATGCCCTTATGCCCTGGCCCTTCTCACGTGCTAGCCTCCAAGGGCACGAGAGCAGGATCTGTTTGAGTTCTCACCAAATTTGGTTCAAAGTTGCAAACTCCTTCAACATCTCATCATCGGAGCTCACACCTACTGAGAACTCGCTGTCTGCTTGGCACTCTACAAAGCTCTTTTCCTGCATTAACTCACATAATTCATAGAAACAACCTAGGAATTTATTAATATTACAATCTCTTTTTTGTGTAAACAAGGAAACAGGCAGAAAGGGTAAGTTAAATTACTAAGTGTCAGGCAGGATTCTCACCATGCGGTCTAGCGCCGGACCAATGCTCTTTACAATCCCATTAATCTGCCTCAAACTCGGTATCACAGCCCTATGAGGTGTACAATCAGCCCATTTTATAGAGAAGAAATGTGAGCTTTTGGCCAAAGTCCAAAGCACAGAGGGAGTGGAGCCACAGTGTAAATGTGATCAGTCTGGTTTCAGAGTGCACACTATTACATCATGTTGTGTTGTATCGTATTGTATTTCTTTACTGTGGTAAGAACATTTAATACAAGATATTAACATATTTCTGAATGTACAATACGGTGTTGTTCATTGTAGACACAATGCTGTACGACAGATCCCTGGAACTTATTCATCTTGCAAAACTAAAACTTTATACTTGTGGTCGCTCTTCAGCCCTCTGCTACACCACCCCCTTCAGAGGGAGTATAGAGGAATGGTTACTCCAGGTCATGGAAAATATTAAAAATTGCAACTTAGATTCAGTCTTGTCCCCTAATGTTCTGCCTCTCCGGACCCCACTAGTTATGGAGGATTTGAACCTCGCAGATATGAAGCCAAATGTCCCTGCTCAAAATAGTCTCATTAGTCTGGGTAGATATTAACTTATAGTTTTAATTATCTTTGAGAGTAGGGATTCTTAACAAAAATGGGAGACTAAGGAATTAAGATATTTTCATGATAGTGGCCGAAAAACAATTTCCATTTGGACTAGTTGTTTAAATTTGAAGCAATAGTTTTCCAGGGTGTAATAAAACACTTCATGGGGTTGCATAGGAACCTGAAGTTGAACAATGATGCAGTCACCTCCCCTATGAGAGCCGGTTATGTCACTCAGCCCAAGGTCATGACTTCTCCTGGACAGCTGCCTGCATCTCATTAGTGCATGTAAGGGAGGGGATAAAACCTCCACAATCCCGAAAGTTTCTTCTCTTTCCAGAGCTCCCTTGCTACTGGTGGAGACTTTGGTCACAACGACACTGCACTCTATCCTCTGTCTCATCCTGCTTGCCTTCCATTTAGAGATGTTACCCAAAACACTCACTAGTAAACATCAACCATTCAAATCTCTGAGTGCAGGAGTTCGTTTCCTGAAAACTGACGCAGCGCTGTTGATCTCAGGCATGATTCTAGGAAGCGGACTCTCAAAGGAGAATTGGAAAAGTTTCTGTTCCCAAACAAAAGGCAGTAACAGGAACCGCATTTACCTTCTCGTGTGCAATAACTAACACACCGAATGAGATAGATGAAGACATTGGCAATGAAAGGCAGTGTTCCCCCAAGAGGTAGAAAACAAAAAAGACAGGCTGTGACATAGGGCAGGGAACACTGGCAGAGGCCGATGGGTGCCCCTGATTTGGAGAGACAGAGCTTGAATCCAGGGAAGCTTTGTGGTTAAAGTTTCCAACTCAGAGTATGTGGAAGAGTGAGCTATACAGAGAGGAGAAACTTGAGGGCAGGCCCTCAGTGTCTGTCTGAGTGCCAGTCTGCACAAGCACGTGAGAAAATGTCCTAAGGCCACAGTAAAATCATGGGAGACGATTACAAGGAGCAACCTTCTTTGAGTTCACATAGGGCCTATTCCCACCAGCGTGACTGGAGACACCTCATAATTCACAGGAAATGGGCCTTGGCATTTTGCCTCAGTAGGGATGAAAATTTCACTCTGTACTAATACTTCATTGTCGCATCTAACAAACCTTAGGAGCAGAACCTGAAATGATCACACTGTTTCCATGTAAGTTAACAGATTCCCTGAACAGATTTTAAGAATGTTCAGAGGTAGTAGTAAAGTAGCCAACACCCAACAGGTAGAATTCAAAAGTACTGGTACCCAATAAAGATTACCAGGCTTGAAAAGAAGCATGAAAATATGTCCTATTAAAAGGAGGAAAAGACCAACCAATTGAAAAGGAATGAGAAAAAAATGGATGATGGAATTAAGCAGGATATTAAAATAGTTATTATAACTGTGTTCCATGTGTTCAAGAAGCTAGCAGGAAAATTGAACATGTTAATTTCAGCTGAATAACATCTAAAACTGCAAATACAATGTTCATGTTGAAAAACTGTATATGGGATTGATGGCAGATTAGACACTGCAGAAGAGTGAATTAGTGAATTTGTGAATTAGTGAATTTGAAGACACAGCAATACAATCAATCCAAAATGAAACACAGAGGAAAAAGACAAGAAGAAGGAGGAAGAGGAGGAGGAAAGCATAGGGAGCTGTGAAACAACCTCAAAGAGACTAACACATGTGCAGTTAAAGTCCCTGAATGGTCAGGGAGGGTAGGCAGGTGGGTAAAGAAATACAGAAACCTTAAATAGAAAAATAACGATTGAAAATTTTCCAAATTTTGTCAAGTCCATAAATTCTAGGAACTCAATAAACCCAAAACCCAATAAACATGAAAACATCTATACCCAGAGACATCATGATCAGATTGATTAGAAACACAGTTAAAGGGAAGATTTTAATTTGGAAACTGGGAGCTGACCAGCCGGTAAGGAGGAGCCCATCACAGGTGACAGATGGAACATCAACAGCATGACATAAGTTTGACAGTAGCTGTGGTAAACTAGAACAGCGTGTTTGTGGAAGAAAATGCATCAACAGGTATTTCTCAGGCCTATGAGAGGTTCAGGAAATAGTTATCGGAAGAACTGAAAAACGGGAAGGCTGTTACCATTTTACAATATGAAATATAATTACAATATAATATAAATATTTTAATATATCCATCTATTAAACTGTCACCTATGATACTTCTAGGTCAATTTCAGTTAATTTAATTTTCCCCTCTTAATGGGGTCTGTTGTTCTCCTTATTTGCTACATTTTTTTATTAGTTACAAGACATTGTGAATTTTACCATATAGGATGCTGGCAGCATATACTATAATATTTGTTTCTTTTGTAACTTTAACTTAATTGTGTTTATCTCGAAGTTTAGTTTACTTGGAGATTTAACTTTATGCCTTGGGTATTTCTAAGTAAATCAATAAGATTTGGCTTCTGTTCCTGAAGGAATTGATCTTATGGAACAAACAGAAACCAGAACAAATACTTACAAAATGATGCAATGAGTTCAATGGGAAAGATGTGAGTCAGACACAAAGGAAGCCTCAAGTACAGCTATCCAAGAGGGTGTCCTCAGCATGGGTGACCAGTGACAAGCATCTAGTGAAAGTCGCTGACCCATGGGCATAGGCACAGAAGAGATAAATGGTGACAGTGAGAGTTACAATTCAGATCTGGGTCATGGAGCAGCCCTCGGCAACTTGCCGCAGCCCTAAGTTGTGGATGGTGAGAGGTGGTGCTTTGAGAGCCTCGGAAGAGTGAACAAGGTGATGAAAGGACACTTGTGCAGAGAAGGGCCACCAAGTTAATTTAAAGGACTGTGGACAGACAGCAGAGCATGAGTTTTTTAGTGGGTAGAGCTGATCTTCAACCAAACTCCACCACATACTAGAAGGCGTGCTATTTAGACTCTTTGAACCTCATTGTATTAGTCGCCCCCCCCCCCACCAAAGGTTATAAATGGATTATTGGGATGATTGATTGAGATTCATATGTTACAAACAACAAAACAAAGTTTAGCATCATCATTCTCCTATGAAGCACCATTATTTATCTCTGTGACAGTTCTAAAGCAGTGGCCAAAACTACAATTGCAAAGAAGGGACTGACAGAAATTTGTGTTAGGGTGACCTATGAGAACTTTAAACAACTTCAAAAATTTAGGGGAAGGTAAAAAATAAATTAGATTGAAGTATAATTTTAGAATATGAGAGTTTCAAGGGAAAAAGCAAGGTTTCCTGATTATAATAATGTATTTGCATAAAAAACCTCCACATTTTATACCTGAGGAAGAGAGTTAAAAGTCCTTCTCTCTTTCAATTTAATTTTAGTAATTTTTTTAAAGATTTGTTTTTTATTTGAGAGAGAAAGAGAGAGGAGAGAGAGCACAAGTGGGGGAAAAGGCAGAAGGAAAGGGAGAGATTCCTCAAGCAGACTTCCCTGCTGAGTGCAGAGCCCAATGCGAGGCTCGATCCCAGGGCCCTGAGATCATGACCTGAGCCAAAAATCAAGAACCGGATGCTTAGCTGAATGGGCCATGCAGGCACCCCTCTAGTAATTCTTTTTTCCTTTTTTTAAGATTTTACTTATTTATTTGACAGAGATGGAGCACAAGTAGGCAGAGAGGCAGGCAGAGAAAGAGGGAGAAGCAGGCTCCCCGCCAAGCAGGGAGTCCCACGCGGCTCAATCCTAGGACCCTGGGATCATGACCTCAGCTGAAGGCAGATGCTTAACAAACTGGGCTACCCAGGCGCACCGCCCTCCCCCCCCGCAAGTAATTCTTTACATTCATGAAGCTCATTCAGTTTTCCACACATTTATGTCTCATGTGTATTGTATGAATGCTATTTATACAAGAAAAGTTAACGTTTATAAATATATCATAGTGTTTAAAAATACAAACCTTTAAACTAATCAGAAGTTTGGTGCAGGGATAAAATACCTTTTTATTCTAAAAGTATTTATTTGGGGAGTGCCTGGGTGGCTCAGTCAAGTGTCTGCCTTTGGCTTGGGTCATGATCCTGGGGTCCTGGGATAGAGCCCTATGTCAGGTTCCCTGCTCTGCGGAGAGCCTGCCTCTCTTACTTCCCCTATTTGTGTTCCTACTCTTGCTGTCTCTCTCTCTGTCAAATAAATAAAGTGTTTAAATAAAAGTAAAAATAAAAGTACAACTTTGGAATCATACAATATAAAGACAAGCAAATATACCTCTAATCTCATCTTCCAGAAATGACCACAGATTTGATGTATAGAGCCTTCCCATATATACACAAATCATAAACATGAAATGGTGATTATACTACTTGGTTTTTTCACTTCTCTATGTTGCCCACATTTACCATTGTTATTTAAGAATTTTCTACATCATGATGTTTCATGGCTCTGTAGTAAACCATCATATGAGTACACTTAACCATTGTCTTATTGTTGGAATTTAGGTTATTTCTTCTATTTATTTAATGAGACTACCAGGCTGATGAAACTCAATGCAGTCAAGACTGACAGGAGAGAGGACTGAGGCCTGACCTCCAGGGCCAGTTCTGAGTGGTTTTGGGTAAGTCATTTCATCTCTCAGAGTTCCCAGTTTTCTCACTTAGAAAATTTTCAGGTTGAACCTAGATGCCAGCACTTCCAGGATGTGAGAACACTTTGGTGGGGAAGGTCTTAGGTTGGGCACTGAGGACTGAGGTGGGGAACGCTCAACAGTAGGAAGGTAGCATAAGGACCTATAGTTTGTGGTTGTTGGCAGAACTAAAACAGCAAGAAGTGAGTAGTGGCCCTGGGAAAAGGGGAAAGCATCAAAATACCCCTGCTTCTACCAGCTATTTCCTCTGAGAACTAAAGAGGACCGACAGCCAACCTTGCTATCTCTTTGAGACTCCAAATATGCATGGGTCTGTTGAAGGGTGATGCTTACAGGCGTGCTTGGCATTTTACCCTGTTTGCATTTGTGCCTATTTTCAGCATCATAAACAAGTTTTTGAAAAACACGGTCTACAAATACACGTTAAAGAGAACGCATTTGAAATAAGTTTGCTTTATCAAGGAGTGGTTTTTTTGTTGTTGTTGAATGGAGCTGAAGACTGGAAGAGAAAGAAGAGCACTGGATAATAAAAACTTTGTCAAGCAAATAGATTCACTCATTCTCTCATTCCACAAATGCTTATTGAACATCTACTATGTTCCAGTCCCAGTTCCCAGGGATGGAGAGCTATAGGGAGGATACAAAACAGACAATGTCCCAGACTTCTTGAGCTTACATTCTAGGAGAGAGAGATAGACAACACACACACAAAATACTGTATGTTGTTCCAGTGTGTCACGTGAGGCTAATTACTAAGCAGGAAAAGGAATTAGGGTAAAGAAAATAGGAAATGTGGGAACGAGGAGGAAGTTGTTATTTCATATCAAGGGTGCAGCAATGACCACTCTGTTACTGTGCCTCTGAAGAGAGACCTGAAGTGTGTAAAAGATAGAACCATTCCTTCCTCCTAGGGAAAGCTGATTCCAGGAAAGTCAATAGTGGGTTATCTTTTGAGGTAGGAGGGTATGTGATGTGTTCTATTGCCACCGATCAATAGAACAAACAGAACAAGGAGAAAAGTAGTAAAAGATGGATGTCAGACAGTGACCACACTCAATGGAGGTGCTCAGTGAGTCACATACGGAATTGTTGAATCAATTGCAGTTTCAGTTTCAGTTGCACAACTGAAACTAATATAATGTTTCATGGCAATCGTACTTCAACAATAAAAACACTTCATCAAATTTACACTTTAGAAATATGAAACAAGATAAAACCAGAGAGGGAGACAAACCATAAGAGACTTAATCTCAGGAAACAAACTGAGGGTTGCTGGAGAGGAGGCGGGTAGGAGGGTTGGGGGTGGCTGGGTGATGGACATTGGGGAAGGTATGTGCTATGGTGAGTGCTATGAATTGTGTAAGACTGATGATTCACAGACCTGTACTTCTGAAACAAATAATATGTCATATTTTAATATAAAAGAAAAAGTCAGACATTAGAATGGCAGATCCTAGAGACCCCTATTAGGAACATGGCCGTTAATTTGAGTCACATGAAAACAATTTGAGGATTTGGGACAGAGAGGCTACATGATCTGGCAATTTAGGTTTTAAAGTGATCTTTTGGGATGCTTTGCTTGTAGGCATGGTGAGTATGGAAGGTGGGGGGGCAAAAGCTGGGGAAAACCAGTTAAAATGCTATGGATGGGATTCAGAGAGATACAATATTGTCCATATTAGGGAAAAAATGTAGGAGAGTGAAACTGGTCTGATCCTGGGTGCATTTCAATGGATAACCAAAAAGGTATACAGTGTATGAGATAAAAGGGAAATCAAGGATGGCAGCAAGGATTTTGACCTGAGCAACTAAAAGCAGCTGCCCACTGAGAAGAGAAAAATTGTGGGAACAGAAGGTTTGGGGAGAAAATTTGGAGTTCGGGTTTGAATGAGTTCATTTTTAGATTTCTACTAGAAGCATAAGCAGAGAATTCACAGAGAGCTGAATATGAGTCTGGAGTTTAGGGGACAGATGTAGGCTATAGATAGAAACTTTGGGGTCATAATCACAAAATGAATTCCCTAAATATCTTCACCTATACTGTAAAATATGTTTTAGCATTATAACAATGTATGGAAAAATTCAATTAGGTCAGAAAATGATTAATATGATTTTACACTTGAGACTTTCTGCAAGTAAAGTCATTCTGGTTATTATTTTTAAATCAATCCATCTTACTTAGACAAAATTCCACTTTAGAACAATGTCTTTTATTGCTTTAGCAGACTACTATAACTTACGAAGAACATTGCTCTACTGTTCTCCCTCTACACAAAGCAGCTGTTGACTTAAATGAAATTTGGATCAGGTTTCACAAGCAATCTTTACATGTATAGCCAGAATGGTCTTAATCACCTCATTCCATGTAGGGCTTCATTTTACAGAAAGGTGAGGGGAGTTCAAAAGCAAAGTCATTCAGCTTATAGACTTACTAATTATTTACTTAATACAACAAATATTTACTGAGTGTGAGGTGCCGGTGATACTCTAGGGGCTGAGGTAAAACACTCAACAATAAAAATGCTCTGTCACATGGAATTTATAGTCTCTTTGGGGGAGCTGGAAAAAAAACCTGCAAATCTATAATATGACACACAAATGAAAAGGGCCATGAAGAAAAATGAATCATGATAAAGGTAGGGTGATAAGTAATTTAATGTCCAAATTGGGACACATTTTATAATAAAAACAGTTGAAAACTAAGTGGGATGCCAGGGCAGCAGACATAAGCTGGAGTGTCCAGCCTGGGCAAATGAAAATGTGAGTCACCCAGATAAATTGGTTTGGGGGTGCAGAACGAGTGAGTCGGGTTTATTTCAAATACAGTAGTCAGGGGTCAGGTGATATGGTGACATCTAAGGAGAGACCTGAAAACCATGAACGAAAAAGACATGGATGTATCTGGAGTAGACAACTGCAGGCAAAGGAACAACAATGAAAAGTCTCTGGAGGAGAGAGGCATCTAGAGAAAGAGCAAGGGGGGTCAGTGCAGTTGTTGGAGAGGGAACACGGAAAACAATGGTAGGTGTTGAGGCAGGATGATGTAGAAATTTCTGGTTATTAAAATAATTTTAGTGTTTATTATGTTTCATAGAAGAAGCCTTTGCTGGTTATGAAATGGGGAGTAATACTGAATTTCCATTTTAATAAAAATAATTGGCTGCTCTGTCGACAATAGATTGAAGTGGTGATGGAGGATTAAAAATAATACCATTTATAATGCTAGCACAAAAAATCACTTAGTAATAAATTTAACAAGATCCATACAAGGCTTTTACCCAAATATTTTATTGCTAAAATTAAAGAAGATCTAAATAAGTGGAGAAATACATCATATTCCTAGATTAGAAGGCTTAAATTGTAATAATGTCAATTTCTCCAAAATTCTCTAGATTTGATGCATTTCCAATCAAAACTCATGCAGGTTATTTTTTGTACTGATATTAATATAGAACTATCAATGACTTAGAATAATTTTTTAAAATGTTTAAATAGAACAAATTTGAAAGAGTTGTATTATTTTAAGAATTACCATAATCCATGATAATTATTGATATGGAATAAGAAAAGATAATCAATTAAAATCTGAAGCCCTGAAATAGAGACTTATACAATGAAATGTAATAAATTTATTTTTACAAAGGCACCAGTGAAATTTAACATGGAAAAGATTATATGTGTTTTTCAGCATGTAGTACCAGAAGAACTGGATGTCTTCATGGGAAAAAAAAATGCAGTTTGAACAATACCTCACTCCGTATACAAGAATTGACTCAAGA
The DNA here is from genome assembly GCF_002288905.1 of Enhydra lutris kenyoni. Taxonomy (NCBI): domain Eukaryota; kingdom Metazoa; phylum Chordata; class Mammalia; order Carnivora; family Mustelidae; genus Enhydra; species Enhydra lutris. Next base: position 39,317,950 of record NW_019154101.1, on the reverse strand, counting down.
TAGCATGCGGATCTCATCGTAGAGAAACCTTGCCATTTGCATGCAACAACATCGATGGATCTAGAGGGTATGATGCTAAGTGAATAAGTCAGTCAGAGAAAGACAAATACCATATGATTTTACTCCTTTGAGGAATTTAATAAAAAAGAAAACTAACAAAGAAGAAAGAGACAAACAAACAAAAAACCAGACTCAACTAAAGAAAACAAACTGACGGTTACCAGAGGAGAGGTGGGGGGGAGGGTTTGGAAAAAATAGGTCAGGATGATCATGGTGAGCACTGAGTAATGCATGGAATTGTTGAATCACTATATTGTATACCTAAAAGTAGTATAGCATACTATTTTAACTATACTGGAATTAAAATTTAAAAAATCAATCTAAAAATCTCATTAAAAAATATTGGAGAGTATCTTAGCAAACTTGGGAGGTATTCAAAAATTTCCTAGAACACACAAAACCATAATAAAAAGTTTGATGAACTGAACTTCATTAAAATGTCTGTACAAAATAGTTACTGTTAAGAAAATTAAAAAGCAAACCTCAATGCAATGGAGTAGATACAGACCTACTGTACTGCTGAAATTTAAAAATATGACTAATAATAACGCACTGGATTATTCCATGCAAACCTAGTTAAACTGAGGACTACGTTTCCCAGAATTTCATTTTCTTTTTTAGATTTGGCCAAAAGAGGAACTTGTGTACTATTTAAAGCCTATAAGGAAGCAGTGACCATTATTCTCATTACTCTCTATCGGTGTCAGGTTTAGTGTCAAACAGGTACAAATGTGTCCCCGGGTCACAGTATGATGTCATTTTGCCAAGCTATTTAACTCTCCTTCCAGGCAGAACAAAAGCAGCCCCAGTCAACCATCAGATGCTTGTGGGGTTAAGGGGAAGTTGCTTGGCTGTGGACCTACAAAGATGGTAGCTACACAAAGGCAACAACTTCCCATAAATCTCACCATGAACTTCCTCTTCTAAATCCTTCTACAGTGGCTGGATATGCTGAGTTTCTCAGATTTGCCTGCAAGCTCTAACTGGTCTACCTGTAGCAGTATGGTACGCAGTCTCGTTAGTAACTCCTTATCCTCCAGCATCCTTCCATTTACTTCATTTACTTCATCTTTGTATAAGATCTAATTCCTATAACAAAACCCTTATTTCATGACTTTCTGTGGCTACTGGGATATTAGCAAACATCAACCAAGCAGAGGATTGGAAAATGAAAGTGTATCGGAGCTTATCTTCTCTTACTGATTGTGTAACCCCGTTGCCATGTGGCTGAGTCCCAGCTAGTTTCTAACACCCAGGGGCAAGCCATGCCTGTTATCCCAGGCGACAATAAAGCAGCCATCAAATACGCAAGTGAGGCTATCCTAGGCCATCAAGTTCCAATGAGCTGGCTCAAATCAGTGTTTTTTTGTTTGTTTGTTTGTTTTTTAAAGATTTTATTTATTTGACAGAGAGAGAGATCACAAGTAGTCAGAGAGGCAGGCAGAGAGAGAGAGAGGGAAGCAGGCTCCCCGCTGATCAGAGAGCCCGATGTGGGGCTCGATCCCAGGACCCTGAGATCCTGACCTGAGTTGAAGGCAGAGGCTTAACCCACTGAGCCACACAGGCGCCCATCAAATCAGTGTTGTTTAACGGCTCTAAGTTATGCGGGACATTTGTTATGAAGCAAAAACTAACTAATTTGCATATCAAATGTTGAGAGGATGACAAAGCAACGATCAATTTCACTGATCCTGGGATATGACTCTGGAAAACTATTTGGCAGTTTCTTATAAAGGTAAACACATACCTACCTCAATATCCAGCAATTCCAGTTTTAGGTATTTACCTAAGAGAAATGAAAACACAGCTTCACACAAAGATTTGTACAAGAAATTTACAGCTGCTTTATTCATGATTGCAGCAGTTGGAAATAACCTAAAAGTCCATCAATAGGAGAATAAACAAAATGTGATGTATTCACTAATACCATTCAGGATTTAAAATGATTGAACTACAGGTACATACAGGGAATAAATCATTTAAAATTAGGTTTAAGAGTTAAGCAAGGCACAACAGTGTTTACTATGTAATTCCATGTATACAAAATTCTAGGAGAAATAATATGTAAGAAGAGGAAGGGAGTAATAATATTTGCAAAGGTGTGATTATAATGTCAAGTCATGGTATCGAAGCTGGATGTGCAGAGAAACTGAGGACACAGGAGCTGGTGGTCAGTAAATCTCAGGATTATAATGTATAGGTCCCAGATGTGTTAAAATGAGATAAAAAGAAAGAAGGTTTGGGTAGAGGTTTAAACGCTTGAAATTATCATTTTCTGTCTACAATTTTTTTCTCTTCTCTCCCCAATATTTCTACCATGGTTTATGTTTCAACTAATTACCAGTTAACTTCGGAGGCCTTTGTGAGCAAAGCAGGCAAAGTTACCACAATCTGAAAAAAAGATCAACTTTGGAACTCAGAAACGTATAATAAAATAGTTTCCAGAAATGACAGGAAAAAAGTACACAATTACTAGAAGCAGAATTATCATGACTAACAATGAAAGAATTTTAGTTAAAAAAAAAAAAAAACTTTTCACTCCTTAAATAGACTCACATTTGTGTAAGATCACTTGATTTTGAAGAACAGTTCTTCCAGATAAACAGGGCAAAGACAGTTATTTTTTTTTTTTTCCTGATTGAGGTATTGAGGGGAAAGTGTGTTAGCCACTTTCTCAAAATTATACAGATGGCTAGTTTTTCCTCAAACCATCCCAGAAGACAGGTCTCATTCCACGTGTACTTTCTTTCTTAGTGAACTATAGTGGAAAATGTGTCTTGTCAATCCACACAAGCATGTACTGACATTTAACTCAAGTCAGGTATCAGAGACAAAATCTAAAACCTAAAAGGGACAAACTAACTCAATTTTATACTACTGATTCATTCTGACCAAATTCGGATGACAGACTCAGAAACCAAACTCAAAAATTAGCTCAACACATAGAGATTTCAATGTACCATGTACTGAATCTGAAGTTTTCTTTCAGGATAATTAGGTTGATTATCTCTTGAGGTGGTTTGCTTTTGTTTTGTTTTATTTTAATCTCTTTTAAACCATATCATATCAACATAAAAGTTCCATCTAAAATTTGTTAACATCCTTCTGCTCTCATCTCATCTTATTAAAATAAAACAAGTGAACAATCTTAACTAAGGTAAAGTTCTGAATAAAAGCTTTGTCTGCAGGCTTCAACTTTAAAGAAGAGGTAGTACTTTTGATGTGTTAAGTTGGAGGTACTGAGAGGTCTTTCACAGACTCTTTTTCTAGGACCCAGTGGAATATAAAGCTTGGTTTTAGAAAAAAGATCGGGTCTGAAGGCAGTCTACTGAGTTGCTAAAATTCCCTTGAGGAAGTTCTGAGGAGACCATTGGATTATAAACACAGTTGTTGACATAGATCAAATATACTCATTTTTTTTTTTTACCATGCCCTCTGTAAACCTAAGTTTTAACACAACTTAACATATATCTTTATGCACATGATTGCTTCGATTATCTGTTGGTGTGTGACAAACCAGCCAAAAGGTAATACTTTAAAACAGCCATATTATTACTCCTCACAGTTCTCTGTATTGATTGAGATCACCTGGCGGTTCTGGTTCTGTGATGTCACTTGGGGCCACAGTTGTTGGGTGGCTCTCTTGAGCTGAAACATCCAAATGGCTCACTCACCTGGCTCTGAGTTGACACTTGCCGGAAACTGGAGCTTGACCACAACATCTCATATGACCCTTCATGGGGCTTGGGCCTTTCACAGGATGGCAGTTAGGTTCTGAGAGGGAGAATTTCAGGAGTCAGTATTCCCTGATGTCAGATGCAAAACCTGCCTGTCAGTCCTCAAAGGGTTCGAACTAACAGGGTGTCACCTCAGCATAATCTACTGCCGAAGCAGTCACAGAGCCAGACTAGATTGAGGCTGGGGAAAAATAAACTCCACTTCTCCAAGGAAAGAGTTACAAAGAAATGGTGGCCATCTTTACCCCACCAAATCTCTTGTCAAGAAATAAATCTGTGGGGCGCCTGGGTGGCTCAGTGGGTTAAGCCTCTGCCTTCAGCTCAGGTCACGATCTTAGGGTCCTGGGATCGAGCCCCACATCGGGCTCTCTGCACAGCAGGGAGCCTGCTTCCCCCTCTCTCTCTGCCTGCTTCTCTGCCTACTTGTGATCTCTCTCTCTGTTGAATAAATCAATAAAATCTTTAAAAAAAAAAAAAAAAAAAAAAAAAAGAGAAATAAATCTGTGGGGACACCTGCGTGGCTCAGTTAGTTAAGTGTCTGCCTTCGGCTCAGGTCATGACCTCAGGGTCTCGGGATCAAGCCCCACTTTGGGCTCCCGCTCATCAGGGAGCCTGCTTCTCCCTCTCCCTCTGCTGCTCCTCCTGCTTGTACTCTCTCTCTCTCTCTTTCTCTTTTTTCCTTTAAAAAAAGAAAGAAATCTATGGATTACATAAAAGTTTGTTTTTTGGTTTTTGTTTTTTTTGTTTGTTTGTTTGTTTTTAAAGATTTTATTTATTTATTTGACAGACAGAGATCACAAGTAGGCAGAGAGGCAGTCAGAGAGAGAGGAGGAAACAGGCTCCCCGTGGAGCAGAGAGCCCGATGCGGGGCTCGATCCCAGGACCCCGGGATCATGACCCAAGCCAAAGGCAGAGGCTTTAACCCACTGAGCCACCCAGGCGCCCCTGGTTTTTGTTTTTTTTTTTTTTTGAAAATATTTTATATGTCTTTCATCTCTGCATGTTTTTCTCAGTGATATGGTAGCTATGTGGCAAATAATGCCACAATCATAATCAGATTGCTGTCTGCATTCTGAGCTTTTCTTTATCAGGGATTGACTACTTTCTGTTGGGTACAACTTTAAAGGCACAACTTCAGCAACCATATTTGTTCCTTCATGTAGGTACTTTCTCCCCATTTTCTTATGTGAAATTAAAGTCAGAGCTGCCAGAATGTCTTTCAGATCATGAAGCAGTATCTTTCTATCACCAGGTCACAATTCCCCTCTCCAATCATCAGCTACATCCCACACAGAGCATTATATGTGAACTTGCATGATCTCTTTCATTATTTATTCCCAATTTCTACCCCCTGCATGGTAAAATTATAACTGAGTGGGAAGCAATTTCTGTTCAGTTCAAGAATCTGTTGAAATCATTCAAGAAACTTGCCCATAGCAACAGAAAGAAGCCACAGTGTCATACCTGCATTTAATACTAAACTCTGCAAATGACCCAGATTCTTTTTTCTTTCTTTAAGTGTCAGAACAGGTATGTTCCTATACAAGCAAATTCAACATACAGTTGTAAGTTGCAAATTTAATTTGAGATTTAGTGTTTTCCCTTTCATTATATTAACATAAGCTCTTGTTGGAAAATTTGTTTGACATGTTCATTTGTTTAGCACATAAGAATTTACTTATTATATTACCCAGCCCCTATCCTATGACTCTATGTAATGTAGTGAGTTTTTAAATCAGGAGGTGCAAATCCTTCTTTGAGATTATGTTGACTATTTGGTGCCCCATGCATTTCCATATAATTTTAGGATCAGTTTATCCTTTGCTATGAAAAAGTAACTGGGCTCTGATAAGGATTGCATTTAATCTGTAAGTCATTTTGAGGACTATTGTCATTTTAACATTGTTAGGTTTTCCAATCAGGGTGTCTTTCCATTTATTTAGATCTTTCATTTCTTTCAATAATGTTTCATGGTTTCAGTGTATAAATCTTACACTTCCTTGATTAAATTTATTTAGGTATTTTATTATTATTATATAACATATATAATAAAATTATATAATATATATATTATCTATTATTATTAATAGTACCATAAATGGAATTACTTTTTAATTTCAGATTGCTCATCACTACTGCATAGAAATACAACTAATTTTTATATATTGTACATCAATCTTGTAGATTGCCACTTTGCTGTACTAGTTTATTAAAAACTAAACTTACTAGTTTTTTAGTGGGTTCTTTAGGGTTTTCTATATGTAAGATCATCATTTTTTACAAATAGAAATAATTTTACCTCTTTTTTTCCAATATGGATGCCTTTTAATTCTTTTTCTTGACTAATTGCCCTGGCTAGACCCTCCAGTACAGTATTGAATAGAAGTAGCAAGAGCAGTCATCTTTGTCTTGTATCCGAAAGCTTTTAGTTTTCCCCATGAAATACTATGTTTCCTCCAACCTCTATAGAAAACAATATGGAGCCCTCAAAAAAAAACTAAAAATAGATCTATCATATGATTCAGCAGTTCCCCTTCTGGGTATTTACCCAAAGGAAATGAAAATAGGCTTTCGACAAGATATATGCACCCCCATGTTTATCACAGCATTATTCACAATAGCCAAGGTATGGAAACAACCCAAAAGCCAACAACAGATTAATGGATAAAAAAGATGTGATACATACATGTAATGGACTATTATTCAGCCATGAAAAAGGAGGATATCCAAGCATTTGCAGGATGGACCTTGAGCACATTATGCTAAGTCAAGCAAGTCAGATGGAGAAAGATAACTACTGAGTGATATCACCTATATGTAGAATTTAAATCTGTCAAACTTATAAAAAAAAATATACTGACAGTAAAATCATGGTTACCTGGGGATGGGAGGGTGGATAAGATTGATGATATTTAAGGGTACAAACTTGTAATAAGTACCAATAAGCTATACAGATCTAATGTATAGTATATGGAATATAGTAAAAAATATTATGTGGTCAATATTGTTATATTATGTGGTCAAATTGGTAACCACATTATAATCTATAAATGCATCAAAGTAACACACAGTACAAGAAGAAGAAAAACATGATGTTTACTGTGGATTTTCAACAGATGGCCTTTATCAGATTGAGAAAGTTCCCTTCTATTCTGAATTTGTTGGGTGTACTTATTAAGAAATGGTGTTGGATTTTGTCAAATGCTTTTTCTCCATATATTTAGATGATCATGTATCTTTGTTCCTTTATTAATATGATGTCTTATATTTATTTTTCTATGTTGAACCAATTTGCATTCCTGGGGCAAATCCCACTTTTTGTGGTGTATAATTACTTTTATATACTGCTGGCTTTGGTTTGCTAATTTTTTTTTTTTTTGAGAATTTTTGCATCACTATTCATAGGGTTTAGGGTCTGTGGTTTTCACTTCTTGTGATGCCTTTTTCTGCCTTTAATATTGATATAATACTAGCTGCCTCGAATAAGTTGGGAAGTGTTCCCTTTCCTCTGTTTTTCAGAAGAGTTAGTGAAAAATTGGCATTTATTCTTTAAAGGTTTGGTAGAATTCACCAGTAAAGCCATCCGGTCCTATGCTTTTCTTTTTGGAAGTTGATTACTCAATCTCTCTACTTATAAGTCTACTCAGATTTTATATTTCTCCTTTAGTTTAGATTAATGCTAACTTGATATCAATAATATGTAAAAATTTTGCTCCTATATTTCTCCACCCTTCACCTTCAGTGCTGATATTGTCAGAAATTACAACTTTATACATTATATGTCAGTTAATACAGATTTGTAATTATTGAATTATGTAGCTATCTTTAAAATCAGAAAAAAAAAAAGAATCACAAACAAGAAACGTATTTATATACTTTTACACTTACCTAAGAAGTTAGTGTTCTCTATTTCTTCACATGGATTTGCGTTACTGTGTATTGTCTTTTTGTTTCCTGTTTAATGGCTCTAGCAAGCAAATGACCAGCATTTGTTATGGGATAGGTCTGCTCATGACAAACTCACAGTTTTACTTACTTCTGGAATGTGTAAATTTCTCCTTCATTGTTGAAGGGTAATCTTGTCAGATGTAGCGTTCTTGGGTGAAAGTTTTTTCTTTCAATACTTTATGCCATCCCACTGCCTTCTGGCATCCATGGCTTCTAATAAGAAACCACTGTGAATCTTATGGAGGGTCCCTTGTGAAATCACTTCTCTTTTACTGCTTTCAAGATTCTCTTTTCGCTATAAGCCTTTCGTTAGTTTTCATGGTTCAAAAAAAAAAAAAAAAAGTAAATTCTCGTAGTTTTAGCAGTTCTTTGTTCCTTTTATGGAGGGGCAGAACTTGGGAGTTCCTTACTGCGCTGTTTTTGCTGACTACACCTTTTTAATATTAGTGTTTAGTATTTCACGAATTACCATTGACCTAAATGTAAGTTCTTACCGTTTTTACTCAGATTTTTGAAACAGTTTTCTTCACCGACCTCTCTGGTCCCAATTACAACTCCCTCTGATCCAGCCATAGCACTCCTCATTCTGTAGGATAATAGCATAATTCCTTAGTATGGCGGGGGGCAGGGTGGGGGGGAACTTACTCCTGATTCCTCCCTGTCACCCCCATGAGCCCTTTATTATTCCACCCTGGGTAGTCCTCAGGTGTCCCACTTTCTCTGCCTCTCCAACTGTGCTAATGGAGTGCTATTGCCTGGAATTTTAATTCTTCCCCTTTCCTCCACTACTCACACCTATGAGATGTCTCCCACAAAAGGCTTTCTACCCACACAGGATAGTTTAGATACCCTTCCTTCCTGGATATCCAGACAGGTTTTTACCCTTATCATGTACCTGCCTCATGGGATAATTATAAAGATTAAATACATTAGCACATATAAGGTGTGTATATAAAGAATTGTATAAATATATATCATTTTTCTCATCACACTATACTAATTGTTAGCTTACTTGTCTACCCACACTAGGCAGTTAGCAGCATGAGGGACAAGACTCTATTATTTCTCGGTATTCCAGTTCCTAGCCCTGTGTTCGACACAAACTTTTTTTCATATATTTTAACTTTTCTTCTCACATTTTAAGATCCTTGAAATCAAGATGTACCTTATAATTGATGAAGTCTTATAATTACTGTCAGCTACACAGGAGACATAAAGTGATTGCCATTTCCTTAACATCAGAGAATATGTTCACAGTCACCTATCGGTTCCTCATTCATATCCAGGTTCCATGGGTTGTTGCTACTAAGTGTGCTGAATTTAAGTTCTATTTAATACATCTTCAAAAAGGTTATAGCATATTTTGCTTTGAAATAAAAGGTTAATGTGTGTGCAAAAAATGTACTGCAAAAACAACAGGGCATAAGATTGATGTTGATCAAACAATATTTGTCATTTGAGAAATAACAACTTTTTTCTTTTTTCTTTTTATTATTGTACCTAAGAAAGGAAGACCCTTATAAAGAGCTGAAACTGTTGTATCTTGTTACTAAAATACATTTAAAAAGATTGCCTATATAACTGAAGCCTCAGAACAGTAGAAATTCCAAGATAGTAAGAAGCCAAGGTGATCAGTTTTTGAAGGATTATCATTAAGACATCAAACATCAATTTGTCAGAAACATTGTTATCCTAAATTTTTATTCACGTGCAATTTAGTAGAGGATAATACGGCATAGTGTGTATATTATCCTATGATTTGCAAAGTTGTATTTTTTCAGTGGAACATTGAACAGTGATGTGTTTTGTATCTCACCTTTGATGAGATACTACAATAGCTACAATTGTTTCACAACAATGGCAATAGTTGTAATCATTTACTAGATTTGTCAATGAGTGAGTTACTCAGAATTGACTGGGGCATACTGAGTCGTCTTTGACAAATGTCTTAATCTATTTGAGTCTTTGCCTTCTCACCTGTAAGGATGTTTGATGTTATGTATTTTACTAATCCATAATGATTAAGCACACACAAATACACACATTTAAAATAAAAATAGTGCCTGCCGTGTAGGAAGTGCTGAGTGTTTGTTTCCCTCCTTCTGATAATGCAGTAAGCCTCTGCAGTGAAATCACGCCTGGGTGACACCCACCCGTTTATTCACTAGTGGTGAGTTATTATTGATTTATGTACGTAGCTATACAGGTTTTTTTTTTTTTTTTAAGGTATTTATTTATTTAACCCAGAGAGAGAGAGAGAGAGAGAGAGAGAGAGAGAGAGAGAAGGAACACAAACAGGGGGAGTAGGAGGCAGAGGGAGACGGAGAAGCAGCCTCCCTGCTGAGCAGGGAGCCCCATGTGGGGCTCGTTGTGGGGCTCAATCTCAGGACCCTGGGATCATGACCTGAGCCAAAGGCAGACGCTTAACGACTGAGCCACCCAGGTGCCCCACCTAGCTATACAGTTTTTGAATTAAGTAAAATTTAGCTGACATCTGAGAGAATTTCTAAATCATTCAGAACTGTATCACACCAATAAAAGGGGAGGACAATAAATTACTTTTTCGTCTTTTGATACTGTTTGTCTTATAAGTTCTTCAGAAGCAGGAAAGTGTTCTTTCATCTTTCCAGTACGGTTTGAATTGAGTCCTGACCGGGACATGGCATTACCTGACAGCTGGTACTTGTTTGTTGCTTTTCCAACATGGGGATGGGGCTCAGCGTTGTTTGTTGTCCCTGCAGGAGAACTGACAGAGAAGATGCCAAGCATCTTCTCGAAGCAGAAGAAACTATTTTTACTTCATAGAGCAGTAAGTTAACATTTGAATAACAGGATCATAATCTAGAAAACGGTTATTAAAGTGTCCATGTGTCATAACAGATTTCTTGGAAAAAAGTATGCAGAGTCACTGGCAATAGAAAAGCCGTCGTAGGGGAACATCTTATTAAAAACAGGTTAAATAACTTTTTCAAGTGCTCAGCAGAGTTTATGGCATATAGTCACAAGGACAACCAGTCACAATTGAGCTCTCATTGTTAAATCAAGGACATACCACACGTTGCATAAGAAAGCTTTTACTTCTACAATGCCAAATGGACTATAGTTGCTTTAGCACTTAATTTTCAAAGGACTTCGGATAACTTATGAAGTTGCTATGTTCCTATGCAAAGCATTTGTACCTTTTCTGTACCCATGTTTTATCTGATTATGAAAGGAATACCACAATACCACTCTGCTTCTAATCTGTTCTTTCCACTAGTTTTGCTTTCATTAAAATTGCTGCAATGAACATCCTCACAACATGAATTACATTTACAAATATTCAGGCATATCTGTAGAATAAATGTCTACTTACAAACATGATGCAACACAACATTTGTAATTTTCACAGTTATTGTCCATTTGACCTTCATACAAATTTTGTCAAGTTCCTCCCCCTTCAGCAATATGAGACACTGTTTTACTACACTTGAATCATTTTAGCAAACACATTTTTGGCCAGCCTAATAGGGTAGTTTTGAATTTGCATTTTTGTGAGTGTGTTTGAGCATCTTTTCATATGTTTAATAGTCATTTGTATTTCCTTTTGGTGAACAGTTTCTGCTTATTCTTTGGTTATTTTTCTATTTGGCTGCTGAGTTTGTTTGTTTGTTTGTTTGTTTGTTTTGACTTGTAAGAGTTCTTTAGAAATCAAGGGCAATAGCAGTGTAACTTGGGTTAATTTTCCAGGATGATCATTTGAGTTTACTTATGGTGAGTTTTGGCAATGTATTTATTTATCTTCTGTAGTTGAATATATCAGAGTTTATGGTCTTTGTGTCATCCTTAGAAAGGTTTCTCTAATTTCAAGATATTTTAAAAATCCCATGTTTTACCTTAGTGATTATTAAATTTAAATGATTCACATATCTGAAATTTGTTTGAATAAATAATGGGAAGTAAGGCGCCAACATTTTTCCCTGTATGACCACTCTCTTTTCTCAACATATCTTAATAAAATAATCAGATTTTGTTTGCTGGTTTCAAATAACACCTCTTTCATATTCGACACTTCCAAATGCTCTTACATTCATTTTTGGACTTTTTGGCTCTTTGATCAGTCTGGCTATTCTTAAGCTAATACCAAATTGTTTTATAATTTAGAGGTATACAGAACACTTATTTCAGCAGGATATTGAATGACCCAAGCTTACATAATCATCACAGAAGGAACTTTTTGGCATACAAGAGCAAATAGAAATTGCATCAAAAATTTAATGGTCACAGTTATTAAAAAATATTTTAGCAGCCAAATTTAGAAGTTAAACATAAAAGTTAGATAGGTTCCTTGTCAAGGTCAGTATTTTCCCTGGGGTTGAATGATAAAATGCTCTCATAGCAAATATTGCATAAGAAATAGATGCACTCTTTGGCGTACTCATTGGTTACTTCATTAACAGGTTCCAGCAAACTAATTATATTTTGTGCAAGCCACCATAGATGATCAACAGAACTTAGGTCACTTAATAATTAAAGATCTTTTCCCCTTTACATGTAATGGCTTCTGTTCTACATGTTTAAACATCTATGTTCAGAACAGACAGTTCCAAAATGAAGAGTGCTAACTAAATCTTTCATAGTCTACAACATACCTGTTATCAATTTTGTCACTTTTCTTTATAGTTTTCTACTCTCTAAACATATTTTCATTCCCTTTCACTGCGCTGATTTCAGAGTGAGACCTAGAAATCTCTCTGCAATTAAGTAAAAAAGCATTATTGAATATATTATTAATCTGTCATGCTGTCAAACTTACTACCCCCAGGTCCAAATGCCTGAAATGTAAGTACCAGAAGAGTACACTTAACAATGTTGACGTAAAAATAGTTTTTTTGAACAGCAAAATGTAATACAGGAAAAAAAAATGTCTCTTAGTAATGACTTCTAAAATGAATTTTTGCTACAATTCATAACTTGAGAAAACCTAAAAAATTCTTCCCTTCATGTATTGAAAATTGTTGGAAACTCACAGCAATCTTCTCAGTGATATTGTTCGTTAAATTCTTAGTTGCCATAGACCCCAAACCAGGTAATCGTTTCATTTGAACACCCTAAACAAGTCTTTTGAAGTCTGAATGGTGGAAGGAAATGTGTTTCAAATATTTTGTTTTTCTCTAAGACTTATTTTTTTCTTATTTTTACTTAGATTCATCATAATGTCTGGCTTAAGGATAATCTAACACAGATGTTGTACATGATTTTGAGGTTTTTGTCACCTCAATTACACAAGAAGAAAAATTAACAGTCTGGTTTTAATTTATCTTAACTGGATTTAAAGATTTCTCATGAGGAACTTTTTCTTGAAGGACCCTTGTCCGAAAGGGAATCAACTAAACTGAAATGCAGTTCTTAAAGGATAGTTAATTAATGTTATGAACGTAACCATCTGGTTAAACAATTCTGCAATGATCAGAAGCCTATAGGTTAGAATTCTCTTCTATTACTAACAGCAATGTCTAGGGTCCAAATGTGAAATTGTGAGACAAAGTAGGGTTTGAATAGCATCAAGTTTCTGTAGCTTTGAGAAAGGATACAAGACAGGTAACCACACAGAGTGCTTACAAAGTCATGACCAACTCCCAACATCCAACTTATAACTCCCAGGAAGTTTTCACTATCCAGTCATTCAGCAGGGTCGTAAGAGAGGAGGCTAGGTGAACCTGCTCCATCTTACCTCAGAAAACCCTTCAGCCTTGATCCCTGTGTAGTTATGCAGTCCTCTCTGGAATTACTTTACTAGACCTCATCCTTTCCTGTGGCTGCTTAATACTGGTTACTCTTTATGAAGAATACTGACAATGAAGTCTAGTTGCTTGATCTCCTAGATGATCCTCAGTTTGATTCTGATTTATCTTGGATCCAGTGGAGGTAAACACTCTAAGTTAGTGTTTCAAGGAGGATTTGATCAAGAGTAAAATGATCAGGGGTCACTGAGCCTGGAAAAAAAGCTACCAAAGCAGCTTCCAATAATCTGCTGAGTCTTATACTAAATTTGTATAAACATGAATAATTTTTTGCCTTATGTTACATTTCTCCAAATACTCATTACTTCAAAAAGGACACGACCTTGTTATCTAAATATACCCTCTGAATATTGGTATTAACTGTCAATCTCCTTCTATATTTAAAGACATTTATTACTAATTATTTTTCCATATAAAATTGTTTTCATGATCACTAGTTATGAAATGTTTAAGCACGATAAAATGGAAGCTAGTACATGCTAAAAAGGGAAGCTGAATAAAAACCACAGAAAAATCCTAAATTGTTAAGTATCTTAAGTTTTACTAATAACCAATGGCTGCTTGCAGAGACTATAATTAGTTTGCCGGAAACTGTGGAAGAAGTAGCAGAACTAATATGCTGGAGAGTGTATTTCATACATGATATTTACCAATCATTTAATATTTCGACTTCAGGGAAAATACTGTTTTTCAAAATAATAAAATTGTCTCAATTTTTATCTGCATCTCAGGTATTTTGGATCCTCACCAATGTTAGCATTTTCCTTGGATGTAAGCTTCTGGGCACAATGGATAAACTTAAAAGAAAAAAATGACATTCAGGAAATAACCACTTACCCCAATGTTTACAAGTCACCATCAGCTTTTATAAAATTCCTTTACAGCATTTACAGAAGAATTACATTGTTTGCTTTCATGGCAAATTTCATTAATAGCTTTCCTAACAGTCTTAATAGTGAACAACTTTATAAACCCCTATTGAGCATCCTACCTGGATCTTTATTGTGCTGTTGGTTTCATTTGCTAATTATTTATGTGGGCTTTTTGCATCGTTACAAGGTTGGGGCTAGTTCACTATTTTTATGCAGTTTTGTCAGGTTTCAGTATACATACCATGCTGATGTCCTTTATTATGCTTTTAAATCCTAGAAAAATTTTATGGTTTGATCGTTTTTTTCACTATAAAGGGTCTTTTTTCCCCCAGCAAATAACATTTCTTTTCTGGTTAAGAATTTCAATATTTAGGTAATCATCAACTCTGCAACAGTGAGATGTTTCATCCTTGATAGGAAGCCTCAGATGGTAATAAGACAACAGCTAGGCTGAGGTCATAGAATTTACAGAGTTTGCTTCTCTTTCCCCTCATTATGGAAAGTCCACTGCCTTCCTCTGCCTCTGACATAGTAATACAAGCGTGGGTGTGCAGGTGTCAATGTTTCTTGGAGCCCTTGGGACTCAATTGCTTTTCATCCCCCAAATTACTCATCTCACAGCACCTCTCAGATCCCTATTTGCTAATAACTAGTCTTGTTCTGATTATAGGATGACAGACGCTATCCATGAACTGTCTGGGAAGTGACCATTATCAGCAGCGCCAACTTGTCGAGCAATGAGATACCTCTTACGCTTCAAGCTAACTTCCTTAAAATGGAAACTTTCCAGTGCTCCACATTTGAAACCATTTACATGGTAATGAGAAGATCAGTTCCTTAGATGTTTTTATTGAGTTCCCTGTAATCCCATCTAGATCTGGTGCATTTTTGGTGACGGTGGTTACAAAGAGGGCTGAGCTCAGTAAAGATTAGATATTTGACCACTTATTTCTCGAATATAAAAATTAGATTATCTTTCTACCTGAGGCAGTTTAGGAAATGTATGTTTTCCTTTGAATTCATTTGCGTGGTGTTGAACAAAAGTTTCAATTAGGATTTTTTAACTTTCTCACGTAAATGTGATTATTTTCTTTTCACCGTAATTTTCAAATTTACCTATTTCATCTTCTCCCGCCAAAAAACTTCATAATATGTTTTCTAGTAAACAAACTTCTGCTGCTAGCATTAATTCCTCCCTTCACTGGTCTTCTAAATTCTTGCATTGGCAGTTTACTCCATTCACTTGTATTTCTTAATTATTTAGAAGTAAGCATTTTGGTTTTGGCATTGCTATCTGCAGCTCAGTGGTTTCTATCAATGGTATCTTTGTCATATTGATTTTCCAGGCATTCTATAACTTTAGATTAGAGTTTCTCCTTGGCCTAAAATACATGTCCAGGTTAGTTTGTCTTTAGTTGTCTTGGTTAGGTACCTTCTGCTTTTTTCTGATCTTATTGCTTTGTGATGAATGTTGTCAACCCTATTTTTAAGGAATTTGAGGTTTTGTCCAAATGACTTGTCCAGGTGACTTGTGATTGATTTTTCCACCATTACTGGAAAACAAGGTATTTCCTTGGGCGGGGGTGGGGGGCAGGAGAAGTGTGTTTGTGTGTGTGTGTGTGTGTTTGCAGAGAATCTACCTTATATTATCTCACACTTGATTGAGGAAACCCCAACCGAAATCTTGTACTATAGTGTTTTTCCCTGACCTGGAAACAGAGCTGATGTTGGGGTGTGTATTCCTTTCCTAGAGTTATCATAACAAAGTGCCCCAAACTGAGTGGCTTAAAATAGCAGGAATGAATTGTTCCATAGTTCTGGAGGCCAGAAGTCTGCAATCAAGGTGTCAGCAGGGAGGGCCATTCTCCCTCAGAAGCCTGTAGAAGAATCCTTCCTGGACTCTTCTTCCCTTCTGGTGGTTTGTTGGTAAATTGTGCTGTTCCTTGACTTACAGACCCATCACTCCATCCCTTGTCTTCACATGGCATTCTCCCTGTGTGTGACTTCACAAGACAATCCTCCCATGAGGACAGAGGCACATTGTTTTAGGAGCCCCTCTTACTCCAGTGTGACCTCATCTTAACTCATTGCATCTGCTACCATCCTATTTCCAAATAAGGTCACATTTTGAGGTGCTGGGGGGTAGTACTTCAACATACCATTAAGGGAGACACAATTGGACCCTTAACAGGGTGTATCTGCCCTGAGTTCCTGATTCTGACCTCTTATATTTAATAATTGTTTCATTAAAAAACAAATCTTGAAAATGTTGTTTATACAGCGGCTCCTTGGTAAAATTTTTTAGCTAAGGGTTTGTCACTTTTGGTTCCTGTACCTATCTTCCCCCCAACCCCCGATATCTTTGTATAAATTCTGACCTGGCTATAAAGTTGAAACATAGCTAGCTAACAATGTCATTTCCTCTAAAATGCGAGTGTGTTGTTATATAACAAAACGATATTTAAGAAGCAAATGATCATTTTTGTTAAATAGGACAATGATTATGAATTTAGTGTATAAAACCTCATCTTTACTTCAAACTCATTTTTTTAAAGAGGTAATGTTAGTTTTCTAATATCTAGGACATATACTAATGCTGCCCTGGAAATAATAAACTCCAGCATTTTCAAGTGACTTCCAAAGCCGATGTTAGAACAGTTAGCCAACCAGGATATATTGGACATTTTATTTAAAACTTGGGGCTGATAAAAGAATGAAAATCACATGTAAGGACCTGGTGGGAGTTGGATAAAACTTCCCTAATCTAAGCAGACTGAGTGGGCAGAGAAGCTCATAGGTAATTCCATTAGACAGACCTGCTTCATTTTCTTACCAAGTTTGCCATTAGCCTTGGTTTGAAAAGAACTTTAAGGCCTCAAAAATATACTTACAAATATGTCATTTAGTAAAGGTTAAAAGACAGACTCACTCTTTTATAAATGTGCAGTTCTAAAAATAACTGAAGAGCCATTTGGAGGCGTCTCCAACTGTTAAGGGGGAAATAAAAAGTCTCCCCTTCCCTTCTGTATCTGTTGACTTAATACATGGGGTATTAAAGAAAGGAGAAAATCTTTACTTGTCACCCTTGAATCTTAAGCACAGGATTTTGGTGCTGACATTTCAATGGTGGTTCATGCCTACACATGTCCACCACTTTGAGTAAAAGGTCAGTTATCAAATCAGAACCTTGTGTCCACGATTCAGAATGGTCTTAAATCATAATGAGTCCAAGAAATAGGGTACAGGAGTGGATTTCATGTACTAACAATTCAGCTGAGTTTGATTCAGCCTACAGTGATCATAAAATTTACATGAAGAAAATTCTTCTTTAAGGTCTGAGTTGTGAAATGTCTTAAAAGCCTGCTACAGGGGCTCCTGGGTGGCTCAGTGGGTTAAAGACTCTGTCTTGGGCTCAGGTCATGATCTCAGGATCCTGGGATCAAGCCCCACATCGGGCTCTCTGCTCAGCAGGGAGCCTGCTCCCCCCCCCCCCCCGCCTACCTCTCTGCCTACTTTTGATCTCTCTCTGTCAAATAAATAAATAAAATCTTAAAAAAAAAAAAAAAAGCCTGCTACAGAGTGAAGTATTTGCTTTATGTTTCCTTTACAGTTAAAGAGAAATGTAGGGTAAGACAATATTGGAATATTCTCACACACACATTTAAAATATCAGAGCATAGGGCGCCTGGGTGGCTCAGTGGGTTAAGCCGCTGCCTTCGGCTCAGGTCATGATCTCAGGGTCCTGGGATCGAGTCCCGCATCGGGCTCTCTGCTCAGCAAGGAGCCTGCTTCTCTCTCTCTCTCTCTCTCTCTGCCTGCCTCTCTGTCTACTTGTGATCTCTCTCTGTCAAATAAATAAATAAAAATCTTAAAAAAAAAAAAAAATCAGAGCATAGTATTTTCAACAGAACATCAATTTAACATTCTGTCTTCATCTTAAACTGTCACAGGTCTTTAAATGTTGGAACATAAGCTGATTTCCAGTTAGCAATGACTATTATTTTAAAACACAATGTGCTTAATATTGAGTATACCCGAGCAATGGCTTACATTTCTACCCTGTCATCAGTTTCTGTTCTAAGCATAATTCACTTCGGTTTAGTGTCCACTATACAAACTACACATGATTAGCAACATGTATGGAATTTATAATGAAATCATCTTGTTAAATACGATGGATAGAAATATGCTCAAATAGTACCACAAAAACAGTCAAGAGAAAAAGTATATATCTGATTTTTCAAAGGTGTGATGCTATGAAAAATTAGATTCCACTCCCAGCTATTAAAATGGTTCCGAATCAAACCAGAATGAAAGTACTAGTACTAGTACTTTGCTAAAATTTCCAAAAAAGAAAAGTTTTTGGAGGTTATTTCAGTTTTGTTATCAATAAAAGAAAAGAAATCCACAACATTTCATCTTTAAATCACAGATGAAGTAGTATGTTGAATTGAAATTGGAGTCAGGTTATTATAAGACTTCCCTTAGAGCAATTACTGTATTGCTTTAAAGCTCGCAAATCACAATTTAGCAACATGACTAAAGCGATACTAGAGACTCAAAAGCAGAGTTTTCATAAAGGGAGGAAAATGGCAGCTATACATTTAGTGGGGTTCAAAAAAATCGGCAAAATAATCATACCACTCAAAGATAGCATTACCGGTTAACTTAGAATGCACATAAAACTTATTTAAATTATGATATATAAACATTTAAACCTCTAGAGCGGGCTTGGCAGTAAGACTGAAAGATAATGGGTTTGGTTTGAGAAATGCTAACAGATGGGTGGGGCAATACCACATGGTCGGTATTCAGGTGATTTCGGGGAGGCAGTAGATTCAATTACTGAAATGTACACAGTCCCAGCAGTATTTTACATGCAACTCGTACCTTATCGCCTACATTCCTACCTCCCCTCCCAACACACACACACGTGTGCATGCGCAATTTGGAGAATGAGAAATAAGAACAGAAGCTTCATATATTCATATGACATATTTATAATATACCTAAGATCCCAGAATGGCAAAATTATAGGCAATGCTATTAAGTGCAGTAAAAAGTAAAGATAATTCAAAGTGTTTATTATTTTTCTAAGTATTATGTTCCAAATGGGAACGCTGCTTGATTTCAGTGACAGTGTAGGAAACTTACTGACCACAGTAAAATAAATTGTACCATAAAAATGTAAACATTAACTAAAAACCTCAAGTCAACCTTGACTGACACCCACAGTTCTGGCCCTTACAATCAGGAACTTGGTATTAAACTTTTTGAATGGCTCACACAGCCTTTAAATTCTTAATACTTTCTTAAAAATATTACTAAACTGCTTCACACTATCTCCTTGTATGGGTATACAATTTTCCATTTTTCCCCTGTAGATGAGCATTCTAGATTATAATTATTATTATTATTTTTTGCATGCATACCTCTATACATATCCCAACAATGCTGCGGTGAACAGATTTCTCTGTATTCCTTATACACAAGCAAATGTTTATCCAGGCTGGACAGTAAAGGCAAATACAAATTAAAAAGAAGAAGCTAAGTCTCCTCATTGAAGTTAAGGGAAGAAACTCCTCCATCCATGCCCCTTCCCTGTTTTCTCAGTGTTTACATTTGAAAACTTGTTTTTTTTTAACATCTTAATTTTATTTTTTTTATGTTCCAAGATTCATTGTTTATGCACCACACCCAGTGCTCCATGCAATACGTGCCCTCCTTAATACCCACCACCAGGCTCACCTCTTCCCACCCCTCCCCTCCAAAACCCTCAGTTTGTTTCTCACAGTCTCTTATGGTTTGTCTCCCCCTCTGATTTCCCCCAACTTACTTCTCCTCTCCATCTCCCAGTGTCTTCCATGTTATTCCTTATGCTCCACAAGTGAAACCATATGATAATTGACTTTCTCTGCTTGACTTATTTCACTCAGCATAATCTCCCCCACTCCCATCCATGTTGATACAAAAGTTGGGTATTCATCCTTTCTAATGGAAGCATAATACTCCATTGTATATATGGACCATATCTTTTCTATCCATTCATCTTGTAAGTTCCTTCTCTGTCTCTTTGATATGTATATAAATCTGTTTTAAAGCTAAAGAAGACTCTCTCCAGACTTTCTCAAGGACATCTTTCGGACCCATCTCTTTGAAATATTTTGAGGAGACAGTGTCCCTATCTCCCAATTTCTTGGAAGGGGAGAAATCTCACACCAACTTGCACAACCACCTCTTGCCATGAAGATATAAAAAGTGATTTCTCCATTGGAAAAAGCCAATTAGCTAATACTCCAACTATTAAGTGCATTTAGGATGTACCCTGTGTGACAAAAGGTGATACCAAGTCCTCTTGACTTCTGGTATACCTCATTTACCTTGAGAACAAGCATGATGGGGTCCGGGGGAGTTGTATCTGCTGAGCTATGCAAAAGGGCCTTTATAATCTCTTAGCTACTGCCCCTGAGGCAATCATTCTGGCTTCGTGCTTATTCAATAAACATTGCTTTCTCTCCCTTCTACTTCTGTGGAGCCGTCTTCTGAGTGGGAGGATAGTTTGTTATTTCCCCAACAATAGCAGTTTGGCTTCTCAGCAAGATGTGGGCAGTGTCAAGTGCACAGCAACACTGGAGGGAAACGGGGAGATATCTACCAAACCTGGTGGAATGGCAGATTGTGAACACCAATTTTCCTGTGTGTTCACCAACATCAGGGATACAATCAAATTTACACATTTCTTGTGGAATCTGATAACATCTTATTTTTTAAGTTTCCTGGTTACCAAGATTTAACATACTAAGATTTAACACAGGAATTGTTTCTTCCAAAAATGCTAGTTTTATATTCTTTGCCCATTTTTACTGCCTTAGAGTTTATTATCCTGCTTCATTGACCCTCACCCAATTAAATGGATTGCATACATTTTCTTTTGTCTGTTGCTTGTTATAATTTTACTTATATCCTCTTCTTAGATATGATATTGATGCACCCAATGTATCTATTTTTTTCCTCTTTGGCTTTAAACATTTGGGGATTTAAAAAGGAATTTCTCAGCCTGATGTCAAAATTTTTACCACAAATGACAAAGTTTTAATAGTTGTATTTCTTGTTTTAACATTTAGGTTATTAATTTCCAGACTTATCATTTTGAGGAATAGCACAATAGAGATAGGACTTATTTTTTTTCCAGAGGGCTAACTGTACAAAGTTACTTGGAGATTAGTCCAGCCTGTCAGAATCCTTAAGCCTCTATTTTTTTTTCCAGTGGGATGAAAGCAGATTTATACTGCTTGTCCACTGCTTAAGCCATTCAGACTTTTTAATAACACTGATATATAAATGGAAATAAAAGTGCTATATATTAAAAATGTTCATGTTTTGGGCAGTGTCATAGATTTCAAACTCAGTAACACTTTAACTGTTGCTGCTTACTATAAGGGATTTCAGAAGGAATATCACCAGCTTTTTAAAAAAGATTTATTTACTTTAGAGAGAGAGAGAAGGGACAGGAGAGGGAGAGAGGGAATCTCAAGTAGACTCCCCACTGAGCACAGAGCCTGATGTGGGGCTTGATCTCACCACCCTGAGACCATGACCTGAGCCAAAACCAAGAGTCAGTCAGATGCTTAACCGACTGAGCCACTCAGGCACCCCCCACCAGATTTTTTAAAAAAGGAAATTTCTAAGCCCCATCCCCAGAAAAATATTTAAGTAAGTCTGAAGTGAGGCTCAGGAATTTTAATAAGCAATTAAGTGAATAAGGAAGTCAAAGTATTCTCTTCTCTCCTTTAGCCATTTATGTAACTTACCCTAAATTCAATTTTATGTTACAAAAACAAATTGTGGTGAGAATTTAGGAGTAAAGCAAAATACTCAGTTTTACTTCTAAAGTGTAAGAAATGATAAATAGAATAAATTATCTCATACTGACAAACAGAACCCTCAGGGTTTATAGAAAAACCATTATCTAAGGGACTCTCAATCCTTAAAATTATCCTCAGAGAGGGGAACAAATGTGGTAAAGGTGGGCACAGAGAGTGCAATACCCCTGATTTTTGAGCAAAATTTAAATTTTGCTCAATTTAAACACAATGAATTTCTTGTAAAAATGAAAGCCAATATGTACAAAAAGAAAATCCCAAGAAGAATTGCTGCTTTCAGTGACCACCCAGAGTAAGCTTTAGGTTTCTAACATTTAGGTTTTGGCACCAACTTTTCATACTACTTACACAATTGGACTTTGGAATCAATATAGATTAAGAAGTTGTAGTTTGGGGCGCCTGGGTGGCTCAGTGGGTTAAGCATCTGCCTTCAGGTCAGGTCATGATCTCAGGGTCCTGGGATGGAGCTCCACATTGTACTCCCTGCTCCTCACACTCCTCTCCATCTCTATTGCTATCCCTGTCTTTTTTTCTCAAATAAATAAAATCTTTTAAAAAAAAAAAAAGTGCTTTGTACCTAAACCAGAAAAAATTTTAGAGTATGACACATATGTTTCTTAGAAAGCAAGATTAAATGCAATGTTTTTTTTTTTAATTAAGAGGGGCTATATTAACTAAATGGTAAGTAATATTTAAATAAGGGGCTTCTTTATATTCCTTAACTTCAGAAAATCTGATTCTATATAGAATACATGTCCCAAAAGATCAAAGGGTTTATTTACTTAAATGAAGAACATATAAATACATTTGTGAGTCCTAGGCAAAGCTTACATTTAACCAGAAAAGCAAGCTATATTTTATGGCCCATGATAACTATTTATTCCCAGAATACACCTGCCAGAGCAAACACAATTCTTGCTAGTTCTTTTCCCCCGGCTCTCAATCAATGCATGGATTTTTCCTACCCACATTAATAATATTGTGTAAGACAATTTAATCAATGCCTCATTTTGCATTAACTCTGGGTTATGTCACAAACACTTTGAAAACTCCTCTGAAAGAAATACGTTGGACCTTTCAGATAGCAAGTCCCTTAAAAACAAAAGGAAAAAGTGAACAGACACCAAGTTTTGTAAGGCAGAAAAGTACACCCCATTTACCTTCACATAATCACATTAATTCACAAAAACAAGGTTTCAGTCAAAATATTTATTCTTTTTCTTAACTGGGTTAAATGGTAATACAAATATTATGAAGCTGCCTTAAGTTTCTCATGTGTTATACTTAAAAATGTCCCAAACTTTACAGAAAACCACACATGACCTACTCTCTTTCATAATTCATAATACAGAACCTCAGCTTTCATGGTACATGTTTTGAAGTGACTCCTCTCTATGACCATTACTAATACAGATTTTAAAAGACTAGCTTCAGTTGGAGATAACTGCAACAGTAATACCAGCCAGGCTCTCAGGTAAAAAATAAACAACCAGAAGGAAGAGGGAAAAAAAACCCCAAAAACCAAAAAACAGAACAAAAGACTGGAGAGAGAGAAGGAATGTCTGTTTGTATCGTTTCCAACAGGCAGCAACCAGAGCCAGAATGCTGGCCATGCTGAGTCCTTAGCAAGGGCACGCTACCCTGGCTAGGGCTCATGAAATTATAATACTTAAGGGTAACAATTTTACATGAAGTACCAAAGTTTTAAGTAGGAAAAGAAAGAAAGAAAGAGAGAGAGAGAGAGAGAGAAAGGAAGGAAGGAAGGAAGAAAGGAAGGAGGAAAAAAGAAAGAAAGGCTGCAAAACAGGGACTTCAAGCCTTCTGTGACAACCAGAGCCTGCAGCCTCCAGAGCCTGGAGAGTGAGACCAGGATATGGAGACAAGACAGAGCCCCACAGCCTTGCTCAAAGACGGTAGGTCAGGTTTCTCACCTCTGCACTCCCGCCACAAGGCACAACTTGGAAGTTGGTAAAGGGGTGGGGCGGGCGGGGGGGTGGGAGCATCATCTAAAAAGATGTTACAGAGGATGTAAACATTATCCTGAACTTACGGCAACCACCAGAGAAGCCCTGTGTGGGCGCAGGCTCCCAGGGGTGCTGTCCCTGTCATTCAGAACGGGGAGAAAGATATATCCAACCTGAGGAAAAACCAGAGCATTCCTTTGAAGTGCAGCCCTGGAAAGACTCACAGGACAGCACATCTGCCACCTTATCCATACTCAGGCCTGGCTCCAGCCCAGGCAGGCTGCATCTGCTCGTGGGACAGAAGCAGAAGCCACGTCAGCAACACTGGGACTTGCTCTCTGCGGTCAAGGTCTCCTGATCCAGTTTAACTTTGTCCCTGTCGTTTTCTTCATTAGGAAAGCTTTGGTGGTTTGCAAGAATATTCTCCACGAGGAACCGGGCTGCTTCATCGATGTTTATATTATCCTATAATGCAGAAATGATGACCAGGATGAATTCCAAGGATTCATGCTTAGAAGAAAGCATGAAGAGTAATAATGGTACGAGCGCAGTTTTTAGAGGGGACATCAGAATACACAGGCTACCATCTTCGCCCTCACTCCAGGGTATACACACCCTCAGAGTTTAATGCTGTTCAGTAACGTGGATATAGAACGTTCCTCTTTTCACAAAGGATTCCCCTTCCTGATGTTCCTGTTTCAAACTTTTTGTCCCTGAGGTTCAGTGAACTATCTTAATGGTTGAAAAGGAATTGTCATCCCTTGCTGGGTCGCCATTCCCATAAATGAAAGCACTAAGACAAAAAAGTTCCTGCCTTTAAACATTTAAGGTCAAGCATTCAGGATACATTATGAAGAGGAATGTCAATGGGCTCACACATTAAAATATGATAAATGCATCATGTCATTTCCCCTCTCTGAGTACAGGTTATTACTTCTAGTTGTCATGTGTAAATTAATTTCCTTAGTTTCTGAAACAATGTTATAGATGTGATGTCCATTAAAAAATACCCTAAGGAGTCACTAGCTATCACAACATTTGTGTGACAGATTTAGCTGTCATTAAATACACAAGTAACACATAGCAAAATCTGGGCTTTTTAATATTTAACTTTTCATTTCTAAATAATTTTGGATTGACAAAAACATTGCAAAAATAGCAAAAATTCCTACATACCTTTCACTCATATTCCTAAAGTATTAACATCTTGGATAACCAGATTTCCAGATAAAATCAGGAAATTCGATAATAGTGTCAGCACTGATTATGAACCTCATTCAATGTCCCCATTGTCTCAGTGTCCTATGTGTGATCCAGGTGACCGGCTGTATTTCATGCTCATGTCTTCTTGGTCTCCTTTAACCTGGGACAGTTCTTCAGTCACCTTGCCTTTCATGACCTTGACACTCTTGGAGCATACTGGCCAGAGAATATCCCTCAATTTGGGCTTGTTTGATGTTTCCATATCATTAAACTCAAGTTATACATTTTTGACAGGAGTAAGTGATGTGTCTCCCTCAGCATCCGAGAGGCACACTTGCTTAAAGTCATGTCTGTCAGGCTTCTCTACTGAATAGTCATGATTTCTCTTTTGTACTTAGGAAGCTCAAATATGGAAATACCCTATTTTTCATCAGAGTTTTTCCCATTAACTTCAACATCAATTTATTCTTCCCTAAAACAGCTATTTCCATGGTGGTTAAAGGTGACTGACTGTATCCATCATTCCTTTTTAAATTATTAGTTGGAATTCTACTGTTAGGAAGAGGTTTTCGTTGGTTTACTCTTATCGTGGATTATTACTTTATTCCTTTATTCTATGGATTAGATCCACTGCAATAGTCATTTACTTTGCTGCTCCAATTGTCTTGGATTTTTGGACCTCCTATTAAGTAGGGTCTTGTTTCTTTCTGACCGGTCTCCATCATTTTGTGTTTCCTTATTTCTAGCACCACAAAATATCTCTGTCGTATCTTTACTTTCCTTGTCCCACCAATCCTGGAAGCAATAATTTCTCCATGAAACCCCTGTTCTTTTTACAGGAGAACAGTATTTAAAAAACAAGTTCTGGGGGCGCCTGGGAGGCTCAGTTGGTTAACTGTCTGACTCTTATTTTGGCTCAAGGTCATAAACTCAGGACGGTGAGATTGAGCCCCACGTAGGGTTCTGTGCTCAGTGGGGAGTCTGCTGGAGAGTCTCCCTCTGCCCCTTCCCCAGCTCATGCTATCTCTAAAATAAATAAAGTCTTGTAAAAAATAGTAAAAAATAAGGAACAAATTCTGGGGACTAGGAAGCTCATTGGATCTGTGGTATCATTGCTCCTAAGCAAGGAGAACTAGGAAATACACATACGCCTCCACAGACACATAGACATCAATTTCTACATTTATCTGTTTATACATATGTGTGTTTATAGACACATATGTATACACATATATACACATGTGTCTATAAACACATACAAACACAGAAACATCCATATTTCTACATGCATATAAATCATTAAGTTCATATCAATCGCTCCAATTTCAGTCTAACAATACTAGGTTTATTCTAGCTGTCTCCCTTATCTGTTGTACTTTCTCAGACAGTGAGAAACCTACACTTGGACTATTCATTCAGGTATCTGTTCCAGCACTTTTTTTTTTTAACCTCCACTCCCAAGATAAGTATTAACTTTAATTAAAGTATTGATCTTGGAATGTCCAAATGTCATTTAGCCCCCACCATTCCCATTATCTCAAAGAATTATAATGCTCTCTAACTGCATTTAGTAGCAATTGATTAGGAACTGAAATTCCCATATTGTAATTAGTAACACATTTTCGTATAGGAAATCCATTATTTGCCATAAAGGTGAAAGATGAAGTTCATGAATTCAAGACTGTCTTTTGGCTGTGTTCCCATTAAAATTCAGATCACTGCAATTCAAGCAGAAATCAGCTGTCGAGTCAGCTGCCAGCCGGCTCAGAAATACAGGCATTAGTGACACTAGGGCAGTACTTTAAGTCTTAACTACAATTTTAACCTAAATTTCATATTACTGTTATCCTCTTGGAAATCCCTGGTTTACTACTAAGGACATTCTGCAAAAGGCGTTGCTAATGTTTTTGTAGGAAAGCACAGAACAGACCTGAAACATATATCAATCAAGGTTTTCCTTCTCCACTCCACATGTAACGTGTCTATAAATGTAGCAACGCTGATGACTTACAGTCCCAAGGTACATGCCACATAACAATATTGTTTCTGGGGATGAATTTGGATTTATTATCTGAATAATTAATTCAAATAAAATTTGGAGAAGAAATTTTATCTGTAATACATGCATCTCTTCCTATAAATCCCATGTTCTAATAAACATTGCACATACCACTGATTATTGCCTAACAAAGCTGGGAAGTCAAGCAAATCACCTGACAGACCCACCAAAGACAAGAGACCAAATGTGTGGCTTCCAGGACATGGCCTCTGTGAGAAAAGCCTCCCCTTCTGCCATTTCTTCCTTCTTGCCTGGGTAAGTGCTCGCGCGCAACTTTCTTCTGACACCACTTTTTATGCATGAAACGAAAACTGAAGATTCTAGAATGTATTTATTTAAACAAATAGCTTTTAGCTTAGGAGTAAACACTTCTGGTTCCAGCAGACAATAGTTTTTCGGATGACGACAACATCACTCAGTTATCTCCAGAGCAGCTTTTCTGTGCAGGCTCTCATAGCTTTACTTCCCTTATTCTGATCATCGGTGGCATCAAATGATCTTCTACTTTCAGGGTGGGTTTCTGGTAAAACTAAAAGTGACCTAGTGGTAAGTAGGTAATATGACCAGTAGGTAAATCTGGTCACATTTGTTAACTGAGAGAAAAAGGCTTTTTAAAAAATATATACGTACAAGAAATCCACAGAGGGCATCCCAAATGCTGGGACTGTGTTAAGATATACAGTCTTATGGTTTCGACTTTGTCATTACAGAATTTCTCCAACATTTCATCATTCTGACATCAATCCGATAGTTATTGACCTCTAATGTGAAATTTCCAATGCATGTAAACAAACTCCCTCCCCACTTAATATTTTGTGCTTGCGATTTTCACTTTTACTTTCTTGTATATCTAGGCTGGCAAGATTTTTAACAAGTTTAGTGTTTTTGTTTTTCTTCATAAAACACTGTATCCCACAATAGATGAAAGAAAAAATTCTCCCTCCACTCTTCATGCCGCATGTCACAAATGCTGATACTTGCCTCTTGTTCAGATTCTTTCACATTTCTTTCAGATTTCTATACACAATCTGAAACTCTTCAAACACCATCTGAATACATCTCTGACATTTTCAGTGTCCATTTTTGTTAGTACTGCACATGACCTACACATTGACCAGTGTCATCTATGTCCCTAGATTTCGTGAAGCCTTCAATGCTTGTGCTTGACAAGACACTTTATCCTCCCCATGAACTCCAGTTGCAGAAGTGCTTTATTTAAAGGCTCAAACTCAGAGAACATCATTGTTCTTTGATCTAAATAATAGCTAATTTTTATTTTGATGGAAAACCTTCTATTCTATTCTATTCACTTCCACATCAGCCAATTTTGAAAGCATTCCTGCTGACCACTCAAAGAAGCTATAACAAATCCATGCTATACTTTGCTTTTTTCTAGGCTCCCAAAAACGGCACACATAAACTCATCTAAATATTTTATAGTTACAGCTCAGATTTACGAGTGAAGAGCAGAGCAGATACAAACACAAAGCAGACCTCACCTTTGCAGAAGTTTCAAACCATCCAGTGAAACCATGTTCTTTGCAGAATTGGTCCATCTGGGTAGGATTCTGGCCACCATCCTTTTTTTGGTCACATTTATTAGCTAAGAGGACAGCAGGAATAGGGCTGCCATTTGGAAGGTGGACTTTACTATCCAGATCACTTTTCCATTTTAAGACGGCCTCAAATGTGGAACCTCTCGATATATCAAAGACTACAAAAGCACCAACAGCTTCTTTGTAGTATACCCGGGTCATGTTGCCAAATCGCTCCTGCCCTAAAAATAAATATAATAAGAGATTAAGAGCTCATCATTCAGCAGAGTCTATATTTAGATATAACCCCTCTGACCCTAAGAATAGTGCTACAAACACATGTCTCCCATTCCAAAGCAAAGAAAACTGGTGGGATAAAGGACGTACAGAAGCATGTGGGTGATCACGGGGTCTGAGTACACAGTTAACTAGCTTTATGCTCTGCGCGTGTCCAACACATGCTCCATAACCATCCAGATAGATGACAGTGCTTAAAGCTACAGAGCCATTCTTCCCCCAATCCCCCTGCCGCCCTCCCTCTGGTCTAAGAGAAGAGGTACGAAAGGAAAAAAGAAAGCTGGTAGTGGAGGGGGAGAAGAGACAAGAATAGAAGAAAATGAAGCTTGCAGGAAGAAGATAAGTATGGTGGGCAAAATGCAGTCAAAAGA
The DNA here is from genome assembly GCF_002288905.1 of Enhydra lutris kenyoni. Lineage (NCBI taxonomy): Eukaryota > Metazoa > Chordata > Mammalia > Carnivora > Mustelidae > Enhydra > Enhydra lutris. The sequence goes on along the minus strand of NW_019154101.1, from coordinate 39,288,238 downwards.
CTAGGACTGGCTATGAGATAAAGGAGCTTATCCTTCCTCCCCATCTCTAGCCCGCACCCACTTTTGCCTCTGCATGCAAGATTGCTCTCCTCTAAGAAGGCAGATACATGCAAACCTACTAACAAAAAGTGGCCCATGTGGCCGTGTGACTAAAAGAAGGATCAACTGTAGAGCTCTTCAACTATCATACTTTTAAAATAATTTAACATGTTAAATACTTTGGGGAACATTCTACTGCTTCACGTATCTCCTTTCCATCTGGTATCGCTCTTTGACGCAGGAGGCACCCTAATCTTCAACTGACAGAAGAAAAACCATGCTGAGAGCTGCTTGGGCAGGATGACAGTGGCCCTGACGACATACTGCGGGACCAGAACCCAGGTCTCCTGGCTGCCATGTGCCCACGTTAATACGATACCGGGCATTCTGAACTATCTTGCAGTCACCTTGACTTCTAAGGTGTTCACTTTTCATTCTGTCAAGTTACGGACTACAGTGCCCAGGAAAAATGGCAATCAGTGCAAAGCCAAGACGGGTAACTGACCAATGATAAAAACAAACTGACAGGACCCTTTCCTGTTAAAACACATGATGAAAAACACACTTTATCTACATGTTATTGATAGTAACAAACGCAAAGCTACCCACAAAAGAAAAATTCCTTCTCCAAATTTTACTATAGCATCATACAATTTTAGATATGGCTTAGTGAGATAATGGAAGAAGAACACAAAAGGCAAACGTAAATGGATATGCTTTAAGTTCATCTTGGGGGCACCTCGGTGGCTCAGTCATTAAGCCTCTACTTTCCACTAAGGTCATGATCCCAGGGTCCTGGGATGGAGCCTGGTGTTGGGCTCTCTGCTCAGCAGGAAGCTGCTTCTCCCTCTCCCACTTCCCCTGCTTGTGTTCCCTCTCTCACTGTGTCTGTCTCTGTCAAATAAATAAATAAAATCTTTTAAAAAATAAAAAATAAAAAGTTGATTTGGTTTGTGACAACCCATCATATAGGCTTATCTGAAGCCCTATAATGATGGCCCAGATGTCTGAACTTCAAGGTAACAAATGGCCACATATGAAACCCCACTATCATGTTCATGTTTTATTGGTGTTAAATCTGACCAGCCAATTGTATAACTTATTTGATCACAATGCTGACATTTATACGAAGTTAACATTGTACTACTTTCCTTAAACATACACTTAATAATCACACACGGCAAATTCACAGAGGATGTACCAACTGGTCAAAGTCAGTATTACTATTCTGCAGAAAGACTAGGTAGATTGCATTAAAGTTGTTCCGACTTCAATTTTAACTAGAGAGCACATACTACTGACTTTTATTTTTATAAATCTTAATTACTAAGTATAAAATGACTATGGCAACAAGATAGTCCAGATTATAAGATCATTTCACAGTTATAAGAAAGTACTCTTTTGGAATATCCCTTCAATTTAGAAAAGAGGGTAGGGTGCCAAACTAGTAAAAGTATAGAAATCCAGAAGTTATGAAGAACAATTAAACTTAATGACTGCTATTTTGTTTACTGTATCATTTCTAAATCCCTAAAAATACTTCTTTCAACCAATCATACTAAATCATATTCAAATTTGTCCTCATATAAACTTCTTGGTAAAACATAAGAAAATCAGAAACATGTATGACAAGAATTTTTGAGGTGGACCCTGTGGTTTAGAAACCTTAAGTTATTTTCCCTAGATTCCGAGGTTAAGACTCAAAACTCTCGGATGGTCTCAGACTGCTCTGTAACAACCACACCATAGGGCAGCTCAAAACAGTGTCAATTACACTATTGAGCAAATGAAAAGGAAAGGTATAGCCTGGGAGAAAAAAGATACAAATTCTGTATCTAGTAAAGGACTTATACCCAGAATATATAAAGAACTCTCAAAACTCCAAAGTAAGAAGATTAAAAAATCTAATTAATAAAGTAAGCAAAAGACTGGAATAGACACTTTATCAAAGAACGTATACAATGACAACTAAGTAGAGGTAAAGATGCTCAGCATCATTAATTATTGGAGAAATGCAAATTTAAATCACAACAAGCTGCGGCTTCATGCCCACAAGAATGACTAAAATAAAAAGTCTGATTATACCCAGTACTGGCGAAGATGTGGAGCAATCAGTTCTCATGCACTGCTGGTAGGAATAAGAATTTAAAATAGTACATCCACTTTGGTAGACGATTTGATAGTTTTTAAAAATTTAGACATGGGGGGGCGCCTGGGTGGCTCAGTGGGTTAAGACTCTGCCTTTGGCTCAGGTCATGATCTCAGGGTCCTGGGATCGAGCCCCGCATTGGGCTCTCTGCTCAGAGGGGAGCCTGCTCTCCCCTCTTTCTCTGATGCCTCTCTACCTACTTGTGATCTCTCTCTCTCTCTGTCAAATAAATAAATAAAATCTTTAAAAAAAAAAACATTAAAAAAAAATTTAGACATGTCTCTACCATACAACCAACACATTCTACTCCTAGGTATCTGCCCAAACAAAATGAAAGCCCATGTCTACACAAAGTCATCTTCATGAATGCTCATCAATGTTTTATTTTTACAGCCAAAATAGTAATGAATAAAGTATGGTATATCCATACAATGAATATAACAATAGAAAGGAAACGAACAGACTATGGATACAAGTAACAAAACAGATGACTCTCAAAGTAATGATGCTGAGTAGAAGCAGCCAGAACTCAGAGGGAATGGGTAATACTCCATGAATACACTTATATCAAATCCTTAAAAATAAAAACTGTAATAAAATAAAATAAAAATAAAATAAAAACTTAGTAAGAGGAAGCACATCAATGATTGTCCTCAGCAAGGCGGAGAGAGGAGTTACAAGAGGAAAGAGGAGGGGCACCTGGGTGAGAGAACGTGGAGGGGCACCTGTCTTTGTTAAGCGTCTGCCCTGGGATCAAGCCCCATGCGGAGCCCCACTACCCCTGCTTGTGTTCCCTCTCTTGATACCTCTTTCTCTGTCAAATAAATAAAATATTTTTAAAAGGTGGGGGGTGGCAAGAGGAAATACTTTTGGTGTGATGGAAATGTTTGCAATCTTGATTATACTGATGTTTCACTAGTGTTTACATATGGCAAAACATCAAACTGTACAGTTTGTTGCATGTCAGTTATATATCAATAAAGTAATAAAAAATAATACCTACCTCAGAGGCTCACTGGGAGGGTTTAATGTAAAATGCCTGCCTAGGAGTCTTTTAGGGCAGAGTGCAACAAACTATAATTCATGGTCAAATTCAGCTAAAGTTTTATCCGGAATTTTGCCACTATATCTTTTATGGGTTTCTGCATCTGTTTTCATTCTACCATAGCAGAGTTGAGTAGCTGCAACAAGGAGCGAATGGCCCACAAAACCTAAAGTATTTGCTCCTTCTGTTCTAGGGGGCGAGGGATGGTCTATACCTTGAACTAGAAATGCTAAATAAAAATTCATGACAGCATGTGCTTAAACTATAATTTACATGCACAGACCTTAAGTTCAAAAAGTAAAATGTCAGGGCCATAGGAAGCACAGTGTGAATGTTAGCTAGTATTATTATTAAGTGCTCAATAAAGGTATTATATGATAAAAGCCTGAGCATCCTCTTTAAAATGGTACAATGAAACACGGCAAAGCCTTAAACTAGTTATATGTCATAAACTGTAGTGGTGAAAACAGTTGGCAAAGGAAAATGAACTTGAGGAAAAGACAAGTATACTCGAGAATCAAAATATCAAGCACAAAAGGTAAAGAAACCCCAGGCAAGTAACTTTCTCCGCCTAAATAAGTGAAGTGTCTTTACAGATCTTTAGGAATCTTCTAAGCCCTCCCAGCTCTGCCTTCTGATGTTTTAAGTTTCTCTGTGATAAATTTAATGTTGTAATGATTTTCTAAAAATTCTGCAATCTCTGAACCCAGACAGCAGTGGGGACTGAATGTAAATAATCCAGCATCGAAAGGCCAAGCCACACACAGCATACTTTCCAACAGAACAGTACAGTATACTTCTTACTTTACTGAGTTCATCATCTCCTTTTTTAAAAATTCTAAAGTAATCCATTACCACTTCAGAGATATTCCTGAACTGGTCAAAACAAGTAAAAAAAAAAAAAAAAAAAAAAAAACCACACATTTCTAAAATGCATTAAGGATAATTACAGAATAGAGAAAGATACAATGAATTTATTTAAGATAAAAATCTTAACATAAAATTAAGAACTGTTGTAAAAAACAAAAACAAAAACAAAAAAACCAACCAACAACAACAACAAAAAACCCTAACAAGGTAAAACCTAGATTTAATTACGTTGGTTTCAAAGGTTGGAATGCATAGATATGCCAAGCTCTTCCAACTGTTAAACTGAAAAATAAAGGAAACTTTGCTACTAGAGTAAGAGTTGCATCCCATAACTTTGTTATTATTATTCTCTGGGTAATTTTATATATTCCCTTATTATTGCCTAAAAGAAAGAACTATAGTGGAAAACAAAAATAATGTTCACAAATATTCCATTCTCTTCCACTTCTAGATGCATGAAGGATCACATTCTCCTGGCCCCACTAAATTAGGAGTGGCTATGAACTAGTCTTGGACCATGAAATGTAAACAGAAGTGTCATTTCTAAGCGGAATCACTTGGGTGACAGTGTCCTTGTCCTGCTGCAGCAGGCTGGAACCCTAATTTTGAAAAGATACTATCAAGAGATAGTAGAGCCTCTGTTAGCCTGAGTCCAGGTAGCTCCAATGCAAAACTGCCCTCACATCCCTCCCTCCGCCACATCCCAACCTCCACCCTCACTATGGACATATAGAAAGAGAGAGGGATGATTATTTTAAACCACTCCCTGTCCCTCTGCCCACCCACCCGCTCATGCACACATGCTCTCTGATAAGTAAATAAATAATCTTTAAATTAGAGAGAGAGAGAGAGAGAATGATGCATTCTACTACTTCTCTTTCACAATGCTTTGGGAGTTAGCCCTAAGTTTAAAAAAGGGCTAAAGACAAAACTAATGGAAAAGACTTTCACATTCACATTAGAATTGCACAGGAATTCTGTAGGATCAGATTTTTTTTTTTTTTTCTTAATTTTAGACAAAAAATACAAAGAATACTCTCCAGGAAGTAGTCAATCAACCATTCTAAGTTCAGTCCAAGAAAACTTTATTATTCTTGGATTCTACTTACACAAACATGCAAATAAAATGCAGGGAATTCCTGCCATGCTGAATGTTCCTGGGTTATGTTCCCCTACAGGAGAAGACGGGGTAGAGAAGTCTGCAGTTATTAAATACAAAGACAGATCCATGGGTTTTGTTCACATGAGTGTGAAACACATGAGTGCTAGTGAGTGTGTGTAGTGTTAAACCTTATGGCAATATAAAAATTCAGCAGGACTTGGGAGATCTTCCTCTAAACAGCAAGTAGCTCAGACAGTGGGGAGATTCTAAGCAACACCATCTCTTTAACCAGTGCCATAGTCATTTCTGACTGGAGGAGGAACCACTTCCATGCCTTCCTAACCATCACTTAGATGGACAACACTGTTAACTGAAAGGTGATGCCCCATATCATCTAGTCCAACCTCTCTTGTTTTATAGATGAGAAAATAAAATCCCAGGGAGGGGAAACTACTCCAATTCCCAAATTATTTGTTATCTAATGTGCTGTCCAATTTGTTAGCCAAAGACTTTTCTGGAGTACATGTTGCTCCTTATGTCCCATGTTTCCAAACAGACCCAAGGCAGTCCCATGGACTGAGGGTGACTCCTCAAGGACAGCACAGCCCTATTGCACAAGGTAAACCCTTTCTCTAAGTCTCCTAGGGCTTTACCATAGCAGCTATGGGCCATGCTCCAGCGCTGAGTGCTTTAGTTACCCCAGTACTAGGGGCAGCCTTTTTATCCATACTGCTGTGGGCAGACTGCCAAAATACTCCAAATGACTCTGAGATGTTTTATCCTTTAAAAAGGTCTGTTACCCTCCTTTTCTAGAAGAGGGAACCTTTATTATAACTAGACACCATGGCAATGAGAATGAAGAAAAAGCACAGTGCTAGTCATCTAGGCTCAAAGATATTTAAAGATGTGCAACTTATCTACCCAAAGTGGATGCTTAAGGAATATATGGTGGCAAAAAGATGAAAATGCTAATATAGTATTTGGGAATATCCAACACTAATGACTTGAAAAGGAGCTGGGGTAACATATTTCCAGAAATACATAATTGAATTAAGGAAAAGAAAACCACAAAACAATTTGCCTTCTTTCTTCATTTGTAAATTTTCCAAAGAAAAGTATTGCCTCTCAGTGTTTGAAAAGGAAAGGACCACATTCTGAATGGTCATCAGAAATAGAGGCGAGAGATGTTTTCTTTTGTGATTTTAATCACTCCCTTTGTTTAGTTTTTTAAAGTTCATCTCAGGGGCACCTGGGTGGCTCAGTGGGTTAAAGCCTCTGCCTTCAGCTCAGGTCACCCAGGGTCTTGGAATCGAGCCCTGCATCGGGCTCTCTGCTGAACAGGGAACCTGCTTCCTCCTCTCTCTCTCTGCCTACTTGTGATCTGTCAAATAAATAAATAAAATCTTAAAAAAAAAAAATTTCATCTCAATATTTTATGCTCATGACCTCATTTGACAAATAACCTAAGTATTTCCTTGCATTATTTGAAATTCAAAATATAAATTTCACCAGGAAACACAGATCCATATAACGAGACAACTGGAGTTTAGTATTCCAAGTAGAAATGCTCGCCGTTTCCCACCCACTAAGATTCTCTGAGCTACATATTCTTATTCAAGGTGAGCCAGTAGAAAAGTATAGTTAAACATCTGCCTTTGGCTCAGGTCATGATCCCAGGGTCCTGGGATTAAGCCCCATGTCTGGCTCCCTGCTTGGCAGAAAGCCTGCTTCTCCCTTTTCCTCTGCTGCTCCCCCTGCCTGCATTGAGTTCTCTCTCTCTCTTTCTGTGTCAAATAAATAAATAAAATCTTTAAATAAATAAATAAATAAAGTAGCCTCCCCCGGTTACTATTTAAAAAAAAAAAAAGAATCTGCATTTTAAGCACCTCAGGTGAATCTGATGGAGGAATTTCCCTATAATCACACTAAAACACACACACACACACACACACACACTATATATATATATATATATATATATTTAGCTTAATTTCAAGAAGTAATCAGAAATCACTGCAGAAGATGCTTAAGGAAAATATCTGGACAGAAGTGAGTGGAAAGAATGAGGAAAAAGAGAATGTCAGGCCATCTGCCAGTTAGAGATCCTCAAACTAAACCCCTACTGTCTATTTTTATGTGGCTCATCTTTCTCAAAAGGACAGTGAAGAAATTACATGTGTCTAGCCTCCTTGTTTACAAAATGCACTTTTGAAAATATAATTGAGTGGAATTCTAAAGCACTTTAATCTTGATCTTCTACCTCACCCTGAATTCCACCATCCCCCTCCATTTATATGTCTGCACTGTTCTCCCCCCAGAAGATCTCTGCAACCACAACACAATCCAAACTTGTCCAACTAAGCCCACTCGCTACTACTGAAGTGTTGATTAAGTGTGAAATCATCACCAGTTTAAGGATATGCTATCCTCGGACTACACATCTAAGGCCTTCAAAGTTTTCTTCTTTGGAAGAGCACTTTCTTTCATCTCTCAATCTTTTCTGACAAATGCCTAGAAATACGTATCAATCATGTTTTTAAATTTTCTATATTTTATAATGCTTTGACATCTTGGGGCCTTGGGACCAGGGGAGGGACTGCCCCTTCCAGCTAGCTAGTTCTTAGAGACAACAAAGGACTTGCTGAAAGCACATCTTTGATAAGCAAACCAATCCAGAGTCCTCACCACCCATCTGCCTCCTTTTTCAGGCTCCCGCAGACTAGGACACTATCCTCCTGCCCTAAACCACCCATGGCCAGGTACTAAAACAATCAGGGAACACCCCTATAGCCCAACTCCACTCAAATATTCCAAACTAACCAATCCTAAACTTGCTCAGCTTGCCTATGTTGCCTTGGCCATTTCTTCCTGCAAAAACTACAATAAAGTCTCTAGCCCATGTTCTTCCCTTGCTCCTTCTGCATCTGGACCAACCCTGGTGCTTCCCCATGTGGTCCTGCATAGGGCAGTGTGCTCCCTTCTCCTGGAACTATGAATAACAAACCATCTTTTCAATGGTGATGATCTTCTGATGTGTTGGCCTTACCACACCTGATAAAAACAAAATCCTGGGTATGCTTTAAAATAGAATAATCACTGAAATTTCCACATCAGAAGCTTAAGAAAGTCAGAAGGTCAAGAAAACTATACATAATGGATAAAATTTCTCCTAGAATACACTGGAAAGTAACACTGCCTCTCTAGGATAATGCATGGCTGACAGGTTTGATCAGTGAGATCACAGAGTAGACTATGCAAACATCTGTAATTATCACCTTGATAAATACGTGCGCTCTACACGTATTTATCAATAAAAAGGCTTTGTTACCTTCAGAAAGTCCACACTGTGGAAACAGTCTTTCAAAATGCCCACCCAAAATGATGGAGCAGATCAAAAAGTATACACACTGGACATTCTGTGTTAAGAAGAGTATAACTGGAAATTCTGGACTGATAACATAAAGAGATGGAATTATTGGAATGGGTATATGAGAAGAGTCATATGAGCTACTGTAAGAACGACTAGAACATTTGCCATTTTAGACAAGAGTCTGTTAGACTGTTGGACAACAATCTTCAGACTGTTTTGACACCAGTGAACCAAAAATCTGCTACACTATTAAAAGCTAGTTTTCATATTTCATATTTCAGAGTCATGAGATTTGTCTCTGTACAGTGCCACTGATTATCTGTGTTTTCTTGGTCAACTTACTACACTTCTCTGTATTTAGACTATGGGATCTCTAAAAGCCTCCAACACCTTCAATTCAAACAACAGAATGATTAGGAAAACAGGGAAAAAAAGGTCATGTTTTAGTGCTTTTTATCAATGTCTCCCTCTATTGCTAACCTGGGCACTTTTCAGCCTATGTGGGAAACCGAGGCAACTGAGAATGGTAACATAATAATTAAAAAAAAAAAAAAAAAAAAAGGAAAGAAAGGCAATAAGCGTATCATTTTCAGGAGAATTTCCGCGTGCAGTAACAGAAATATGCTGTTATGCTAAGCCTGCCTGGGCAACTGTGGGTTCAAATTTCAGACTGGGGCACCCAAAGATGTCTCCAGAGTGATGAATTGAGGAAGATTTAAAGATGTAAAATGGACAGTAGACTTCGCTTGTAATTCAGCACAGCAGTTGAATCTGTGTAAGGCTCAGGATGGCAAGATCATATAAAAGTCAGATATAATGAAGATTTTTTTAAAAAAATTCCTTTAAATGAGTTATTAAGTAATTGGAAGTCATTGTAATAGTCAGTGTTTAAGACGGAGACTACAAATAACTATAGACTAATTCCTCAGAGCACTGCTTTTTCATATTTAGAAGAAACCGGAACATTAGTAATTCTTGACTAATAGATAATTTGAAGGTCAAGAAAGCATCTGAGATAATATTCCAGGTTCTTGCTCATGAGGGTTAAAGGAGAGTTATGAAAGCAGGCAAGAGGAGGCCATGAGGTACAGGGACTGTCAATGTGGAAGATGGATCCATGTTCTAATTTAGGATGGGAATCAAAAAAATAAAAAGTGAATCTAAGTATGGTTTATATAACTTATAATGTCTTCCAACCACGCATTTTATGCTCTAGGTAAATAACATTTACAGGAACTTCTGAGTAAAATGTTCCTGATCTGTTTTGGGGTCCAAAGGAGGGTTATCCATTCAGATTTTTATAGAGAACTTGAAAAAGATCAGGTGCAAGAAGAATGCTCTAATCTCCCCCTTTTTCTCCCTAGAAGTAGATGAGAATACTCCCATGTGAGAGATATCCTCTCTTTTCCAGGAGGAAAGAAATATTCTTATCACCAGGGATGGGAGTCAAAGCTGAGAGAAGTCTCTACAAACAGACCTTATAAAATAACTCTTATTTTCCTTTAGCCTGCCCATATTAGTTATTTTTTTTTTACAATTTCCTCTCTTTGTTCAACCTGGTATAAAACCATTTGGGTTTTGCCACTTCTTTGGGTGTTCACTTTCCTATGAGGGCTCCTGTGTCACAGAAAACTTATATGAAACAAATTTCTGCTGCTAATTTGTCTAGCATCAATTTAATTTTCAGGCCTTGCTGAAAACTTTAAAAAGGCAGGGATAAAATTATGCCTCCCCTGCAAAAGTAAATTACTTCAGCAAATACAGGAAGACTACACTGTATTAGATCCAAATGGACACATCGGTTTCTTTCTTTTAAAGTTTTAGTCTAGACCAGCTATTCAACCTACCTGGAAAATCCTATAGCTGCTAATAAAGTTATCATAAGTTGTAATCAAATACCACTTCATACGCACTATATATGAAAGGGCAGATCAGATCCCACTCTAGGAAATACCCTAGTGTGCAGTGACATGGTAAAATGCACCAAAAAGGTTGAAATCACCGGTAAATACAGGGCCCCGTCAGGAATACCATGAGGATAATTGAAATAGTAGCTCCACCATTTAATACATTGCTGACCTATGAAAAATGGGTTAATTTATGTAACAACAACAAAAGGAAGCTCAGAGACATCTCTTGCTACATCTTAAATTTTAGTGGTATTTATTAAACTTCCTAAAATTTTTTTGACGACTTCGGTAACTTAGTGTATTTCAGTTAATGTGTTAAGAGCAATCTCAAAACACGTATGAAGGAAGAGACAGTGGCCTAACACAAAAATTGGATTGCATCTGGATTTTAAAGCTACACTCATTTCTCGCAATAAGAAAGCATTCCGAAGGCCTGCACCCAAGAGACACTGTGGTTCCTGATTTGAAGAGTTGAGCTGAAACTGCTTGGCCACATTTATGGGAAATGTCTGGACGACTCCCACCTGTTATACCTGCCAAAGTTTCCAAGTATAGAGAGACTCAATGTAATCCCTTTGCCAGCTTTCTCATCTCTAACGCCGCGACGAAAAAACTAGTAATAGCACCAAACCTTAAGTTAGTCATATCAACTGGCCAGTTCTACCTACTGTTTTGCAATCAAGGAGTATTTCTATCCTTTGAGAATTCAATATGATTCAATGTTGTTTAGCCCTGGGGAACTTTCTGGAGTGGCCTTCGATTTGCCTTCATTACATCATTACGACAATTCAAATGGTATCAGCTAGGATTCACTAACAGGTCAAATATTCAAAGCAAAGTACTTAATGATGTAGCTCCCTAAACCTCAAGTGAAAGCCAAATTATTTTTGTGGCAGCTTCCGTATATATTAAGACCCCATCTCTGAAAATCTTATTTGTAAGGTGAGCCTCGTAATTTCTAATTACCTCATTAGTTTACTTCAAATCTTGTTAATATCTGGTGCGTACCTGCTGAATGGTATCTCGCATCCAGGAATCCCTTTTGGAGATCTTAAAATCTTGCTTTCCTTCCTGGCAAAGCTCAACCTTTGGACTTAGGCAAAAGTGCAAGCACTTCTCATCTATTTCAATATGTACCAGAGTCTGACAAGACTGACTATGTTCCCTTCCTGGCTGCATAGGTCTGTTCCAGGTGGACCAAAAAAGGGAAGAGGTGATACCCAGGGAGAAAATTACTCATGATTTTGCTTTCCCAAGTCTTTAAATATATGCATTTTTGCATGAAGCTTAAAAACACAAATGTGCCAATAAAATCTTTTATTTACCTGCAGTGAGGCCCAGTGATAATTTAATACCTAAACATGATACTGTTTTACAAGAAGGATAAAGCAAAGTCAATAACGCTCCTAGATGGGGGTTAAAATCATCTTCATGGAAGTCTACAGCTACACTGAAGATTCCTGGAGAATGACTATCACATGGCAAGCCAACCTTTAGAATTTACGACCTTGTCAAAAAGCAATACTAGTATTCATAAGTGTTCTGTGAAACACAGGAAGTATTTCGAAAGAAGCCTCTGGCTTCAAAAGATGACTTTTCAAACGAACTTTTGGTTTTCTGTAACCAAAAGAAAAAAAAAAAAAAAAGCTGAGCCCAGAGCTGATCATCCCCCTTTCTCTGAGGAACTGACATACATAAATTTATTTATTTATTTATTTAAATTTATTCTCATATCTGAGGCAGAGAAGTCTGTTCTTAAATTAGTGCATATATGGGTTATAATTCTTCAATACTTTCTCATATGGGATAAACTGTTGATGAAAAGAGCACTACCTAGCAGACAGACCTATGTCGCCGTACCCCACTCCCACCCCACTACCGGATGGGTGACCAAAACTTCTACGGTTGATGCATCTGTAGGATGAACCATCCTAAAGAATGGTCTCTCCAGCTCTGAACATTCTCCCATAAAAATTCTCTACTGCAGACTGAGCTTCCTACCAGCAATGACTGAACAGGGTAACTTTTGGTATCACTTCCATATTTAAGCTTTCCAAAGTTAACATCTTCTTAAATGCCCACCCCCCACCCACCCCACCCGACAGAGTTCAAGTTTTCATAAATTAAAGCAAGGAGAGTAAGTATCCACTCCAAGAGGGATATTATGCTCCTAAATGACAACTGAAAGCAAAGGACAGAGAAACAATATACTGGGGTGTAGGGTTGAGAGGGGGCCAGGAGTGGGGAGAGATGTTGGTTTAGGGAGGGAGGAACGATGCAAGAGCAGCCTCCCCAAATCTTCACAGGCAGAGGGCAGGCATGACCCAGCAGAGCACCCTGTCTCAAGAATGGAGTTTCACTCACAAAGAAGTGTCTCGGATCCAAGGTCGTGATGAAAAACATTCTAAAAAGGAATCTAGTCGCTAGTGTTGATTGTGTCACTAAGTAGTGACAGTAAGTACTGACTTTGGGTGAACCATTCAACTTCAGTGCTCATTTCTAAGATGTTAAAGCCGGTTGAGAGGAGCCCACGCCTCCCCCTAACTCTTCCTGATGTATTGTAAGCTTGTCGACCTTCAAGAGTTCAACTTCTGGAAAAGACCCCAGGGCTGTCCCACCTCCGGTCAGGTGAGAGAGAACTGGAGTGGAGGCCTCCTCTCTGAGACCTCTTAAAAACGAGATGCTTTCTACAGACTTAGTAGAGGCATCTAACCAGGGTTAGTTATGTATGCATTTATCTATCTTACCCTGTTTTTAAATCCCTCAACTACTACTACTGCCCGTTCCATGGTCCAGTAGTTCACCCGGCCACGGCCCTTTCCTTGTCTCTGGCGGCGTTAGTCTCTTCCATACCTCCGGGGCGGGCAGTGCTGACTGAGGACAAAGAAAGAGAGCAGGATACTGAGCGGAGCCCAGTGGCCGCCGGCTCCCGATGGAGGCCACCGCCCGCCTCTTACCCGCGATGTCCCAGAGCTGCAGGCGCACCAGCGTCCGGTTGTCCCAGTTGAGGACCTTGAGGGCGAAGTCCACCCCAATGGTGGCCCGGTAGTGCTGGGAGAAGAGCTGATGGACGTAGCGCTTGATAATGCTGGTCTTGCCCACGCCGAGCTCGCCGATGACCAGCACCTTGAAGAGGTGCTCGCGGGTCTCGGGCTCGGCCGCCCCCGCCGCCCCCTGGCCCGGGTCCCCGGGTCCCCCGCCCGCCATGAGCGCCCCCGGCCCCGCTCGAGCCGGCCGGCCGTCCCCGCGCGCCCTCGGAGCCCCCGCGGGCCGTCGCAACGTCCCCGAGGCCGGCCGCCCTGCGCCCGGGCCGCCGCCCGACGGGTCACAGGACCCGGAACCGGCCGCCGCGGCAGCCGCACGGGGCGGGGAGAGGGCCGGGGGGCTGGCCTGCGGGGTTGGACCCGGCGAGGAGGCCGCTTCCCGCCGCCGCCGCCTGCGCTTCGGGAGGGCCGGCTGGGGTTCGGCACTTCCTCCGCCGGGGCGTCCCCTCCTCGTCGGGGAACGCGGAGCCCGGCCGCCCCCTGCTGGCCCCGGGGAGCGGGCCCGGAGCCAAGGCGACCCCGGCCGCGCAAGGTGGGCCTGAAAAAGTGCCGAGGCCCAGCGCGGAAGGGCGGGCTTGGTGGTCCCCGGGCGCGGCGCTGGCCTGGGGTGAAACCTCCGTCCTGCCTCTGCCCAGAGAGGGTTTAACCCCTGCAGATTTCTGCCTCTGATTTCTTTCTCGCGGCCTACTTCTGAGTAGAAAGGGGATGGCAGATTGACCCTGAACTTGACAAAGGACTGATAACGCTTCAGTATTAAGGGAAGGACTGGGTCTGAGGATAAAGACGTAGAGTCGTTAAAACAATCTTATCAAAGTCTTCCACCTAGTAGAGAGAGGCTCTGAGATAAATCCCAGGAATTGACTGAAAAGTAGTAGGTAGTTTTGAGGGGTTTTATTTTAAAGAACAAAGATAGGAAGCCTTGCCTCGCTTGCCGTGTTTTTAAAACCGAGGATAACCTCCCCCATAATTAGGAACACCTGGAGCTGATAGACTCTGGTAGCGTCCTTAAATAAACTAAGAGGCTGTTCGCTCTGCTATCATCTGACAATCTTTGAAAAATGTTTTTCAGAGGTGGAGGCGTTTTAAAATTTAGACGTCAAGGTGGGAGTAAAACCTTTACTAAAATAGCTATTGAAAAAGCATGGATATGTCTTTAAACAAGTTTTATGGCCTACCAGCATATGGCTTTTATGTTCGCTCATCTAGAGAGTCCTTTCAATATGTCTCCAGCTTGGGGAGAGAGGAAATCCTCTATTTATTGCCATAAGTGTAGCATATTGTCCCATAGATACATATTACCATGGATTTTTCCAGGTTCCTTCTTTTCTGACTCTCCTAGGTTTCCACTGACATTAGAAATAGAATCGTGGTGCTAAAAATCATAGGCAACAAATGGTTTAAAGTTAAAAATGGTCACAGCTAAAAGGATAATGGCTTGAATCCAGTGGTTCTCAAACTTGAGTGTTAAAACATCACCAGGCTTACCCCCAGGTTCTGATCCCCCAGAACTGGGGGTGAGCGGGGAAAATGGAGCCAGATAAGTTGCATAAGGGACAAGTTCCCAGTTGATGCTGATGCCTCAGGTCTAGGGGCACAGTGATTTACATCAGTGCTTGCTTCTCAAACTTAAAAGTTCATATGAACCATCTAGGATCTTAGGAAATCAGGTTCTGACTGAGTATATGCAGGGTGGGGCCTGAGATTCAGGAGTTGAAATAAGTTCCCAGGTGATGCAGATTGTGTTAGTGGCCCACACTTCGGTTAGGAAGGGTTTAGATTAGAATTTAGGAGTTCCCATATTTGCTCTGTATTTGGCTCACCTGAAGTTACGGACTGAATGTAATCCCCAATACTCCAGTGTTGAAATCCTAACCCCCAATATGATGGTATTGGGACGTGGGTCAGAAGTGATCAGGGCATGAATGTAGAGCTCTCATGAATGAGATTGTGCCTTTTTAAAAGAGACTTCTGAAAGCTCTCTCCCCTCCACCCTGTGAGGACACAGCAAGAAAACAGAAGCCTCTAAACCAGGAAGTGGGTCTCAACAGAAACCGAATCTGCTGACACTTTGAACTTGGACTTCTTGGATTCCAGAACTGTGAGAAATAAATGTCCGTTGTTTAAGCTACTCAGTCTAGGGTAATTTGTTATAGTAATTATACAGTAATTTGTTATATCAGCCCAAACTAAGACCTCTGGGGAGCCAGCTATCTACCTTACTCAGGCGTTCCGTTTTAATCTTCCTGAAGGAAAGCCCAGGAAGGTATATTTAAAAACAAACAAACAAACAAACAAAGGCAAAAAAAGCTAGGTGAGCATGACCCACACTTGACATACAGAACCACTGATTTAAATAATGCCAAGTAATGTAAGTAAGCGCTGAGTAACGTCTGCTTATGCAGCCCCAGTTGGAAAAGGCTGGGAGTTGAGTCTGGTGAATGCACAAGTCTTCAAAATCATGGGCTAATATTTCGGTGGAGAAGCAAGTGTTTATCTGTATATAAAATGAAGAGAAAATAATACAAATAATCTGAGACATTTGACTGACTAATTGACGCTTTAACATTTCCATTTGCCGCATATAGGAATGGCCTGCTCAGAAAATCCCCTTGTGATGCTCCCCAGTGCATTCATCACCTTTCATCCTTGCTGTGCTCTCTACCTGGAATAGGTCTCAGACCATTACCTTTGTTTTGTTTGTTTTGTTTTGTTTTGTTTTAAAAGATTTTATTTATTTGACAGAGTTCACAAGTAGGCAGAGAGACTGGCAGAGAGAGAGAGGGAAGCAGGCTCCCGCGGAGCAGAAAGCCCAATGCGGGACTCGATCTCAGGACCCTGAGATCATGACCTGAGCCGAAGGCAGAGGCTTTAACCCACTGAGCCACCCAGGCATCCCAGACCATTACCTTTGAATTAAATGTAATTCTAGTAAAAATCCCAAGGCTCTTCCCTGTAAACCCTTTCTCAGCATTCAAGCGCTGGATCAAGGGATTACCTGACTTTTTCACTCTGAATTTCCCTGGCAGATTTACACATTCATTTATTAGAAAGCTTATGATTGTGCCAAGAAATGTTCTAGATACTCCAAGTACAGTGATGAGAATAGACAAGATTCTTGCTCTCAAAGACTTTATAGTGTAGTAGAAGCAAGGCAGAATATTAAAAAGCAATCAAGTAAATGGGATAGTTTCAGATAGATATAGATTTTACGAAGAAAATTAAATGGGAAAATGCCACTAGTTGATGAACACTGAGTGAAGAATAAAAGCTACACTAATCAGCAGGCCTATCCTAAAGAAAATATTAAGAGTAGGTATCAAGTGCCATTTGTTTCCCCACATGAGCAACCCGTTGACCCAAAAATATTTGCCTCCTTGGTCTTAATTCAGGTGCTCATATGAGAATGGTCTATTTTTCACTCTTTCTTTCCTCCCACTGGTCTGTGTGTCTGCACTTGTACCAATTCTTACCTGCCCTAAATACAGTAGCTTTCTATAAATTTTCTTTTCGGGCAAATCAGATCCTCTCACTGTGTAATTCTTTTTCAAGTTTGTTGTAGCCATTCTTGTTCCTTTGCATTTCCATATAAATCTTAGTATTGACATATCAATTTTCCAAAAATGTACCTGCTGTGATTTTTATTGGAATTACATTTCATTCAAAGAATAATTTGAGGAGAATTGAAAGCACTGAGTCTTCAAAAATATTGATGTGGTGTATCTATCATTTATGTAGATCTTAATATCTTTCAAGAACATGAACAGATCTTAAATTTTTTGTAATTGATATATAAGAATAAAAATAAAATTGATTTGTGTAGAATGAATTTAGTTTCAGTGACTATGATAATTCTAAAAGTTAATTTATAGAGGTGCATTTATGTATAGAAATATATTTTTTTCTTTCCAATCCTGATACATCTTATTCTATTCCTTTTTTTTTTCTTTCTTTTTAATTCATTTTTCCTATTTCATTTCACTGGTAAGACTTCCAACATAATTTTGAATAAAATTGAAGATAGTAGGCAACCCAATTTTCAACACAGTCCCATTAATTTCTTTTAATGGCCTTTTTGTTTTAGAATAGCATTAGATTTACAGAAAAGTTATAAGAGTACAGAGAGTTCCTATATACCTTGTTTCCCTTGTTGCAAATATCTTATATTAGTTATGGTACAGTTGTCACAATTAGTGAGCCAACATTTATACAAGTAATAAAGTCCCTGCTTTATTCAGATGTCCTAATTTGACCTAATACAGATGTCTGTTCTTTGACCTAAGGGCACTGACCTAATACCTTCTTTCTACTACAGGATCCCATCCAGGGTACCCTATTACATTTAATTAATATAACCCCTTGGGCTCCTTTTGACTATGCAGGTTTCTCAGACTTTCCATATTTCTTATGACCTTAACAAATTTGAGGAATACTGGTTAGGTATTTTTGTAGAATGTGCCTTAATTGGGTTTGTCTGATGTGTTCCTCATGATTACAGTTATAGGTTTCGGGGAGGAAGACCACTCAGGGAGCACATTCCACTCTCATGTCACCTCAAAGACATATACTGTCACTATGATTGACGTTCGTCCTGAACACTTGGCTGAGGTAATCTTTGTCAGATTTCTCCACTGTAAAGCTGTTTGTTCCCCACCCCCATCCCTTTCCATATGGTTTTTCTGGAATGAAATCACTGTGAACAGCCAGCGCTTAAGGAGTGGGGAGTATGCGCCACGTCCCTGAGGGTTTGTCTCCTTTCTCTCATTTATTTATTCTATCACTTCTTTATACCAGTTTATCTGGATTGATATTGGGATAATTCTAAACTTATAGAATGGGATAGGAAGTGTTCCCTATGCTTCTATTTTCTGTCAGAGATTGTGAAGACTTGGTCTTCTTTTTTCCTTAGACATTTAGTAGAATTCACAGTGAAATTATATGTCTGAGCTCCTAGTTGGGGGAAGTTTATAAACTATTGATTCAGTTTCTTTAATAGATAGATATTCAGGTTATCCAACTCTCCCAGTGTGAGAGTTGATATAAGGAAGTGGTCCATTTCATCTAAGTTATCAAATTTGCGTCTCTAAAATTGTTTATAATATTCCTTTGTTATGCTTTTCATGGGCTCTGTAGTGATAGTCATGACTCCTTTTTTTCATTTATTGTATCAGTCATTTGCCTATTTTTTCCTTGTTTAGCAAGACTCAATGTATGGATTTTATTTGTTTTAAAAAAGAAGCTTTGGATTTATTAAGTCTTCTCCATTGATTTAATTCTTTCCACTATAATTTTTATTATTTTTTTTCTGTTTATTTTAGGCTACTTTACCTAGTTTGCTAAAGTAGAAGATTAGGTTTGTTTTTGGTTTTTTTTTTTTTTAAGATTTTATTTATTTATTTGACACACACAGATCACAAGTAGGCAGAGAGGCAGGCAGAGAGAGAGAGGGAAGCAGGCTCCCCGCTGAGCAGAGAGCCCAATGTGGGCTTGATCCCAGGACCCTAGGATCATGACCTGAGCCAAAGGCAGGAGCTTAACCCACTGAGCTACCCAGGTGCCCCAGAAGATTAGGTTTTAGATCTTTCTTCTTTTCAAACATGAATTTTATGCTGTATATTTACTTCTAAGTGCTCCTTTCACTGCATTCCACAATTTGATAAATTGTAGTTTCTTTTATTTAGTTCACAATATTTTAAAATTTATCTTGATACTTCTTCTTTGGCCCACATATTATTAGGAATTATGTTAATTTCCAAATAGTTTGGGATTCCATGGCTATGTTTAGGTTACTGGTTTCTAGTTTAATCCTATGAAGGGACATACAATTGAATGATTTCTGCCCAATATGTCAGCCACTGGCCACATGTAGCAATTTCCATTTCAATTAATTAAAATTAAAGTTTAAAAGGATTCCCTCAGTCCCAGGAGCTATATTTTAAGTGCTCAATAGCCACATGCACTCAGTGGCTACTGTACTGTTTTGAAACAGATCAAAAACATTTCTATCATTGCAGAGATTTTCTTCTCCCACCTTTATGGAGATAAAGTTAACATATAACATTGTGCAAGTTTAAGATGTACAATGTGCTGAGTTGATAAACTTATATATTGAAAAAGGATTACCACTGTGTTATTAATTAACATCTCCATCACATCTCATAATTACTATTTCTTTTTTTGTGGTGAGGACATGTAAGATTCACTCTCTTAGCAACTTGCAAGTATATAATACAGTATTGTTAATTATAGTTATCATGCTGTATACTAGATCCCCAGAACTTCTTCATCTTATAATTGGAAGTTTATACCCTTTAACCAGTATGTCCCCAGACCCCTCACTAGCCCCTCGTAACTATCATCCACTATGTTTCTGAGAGTTTGGCTTTTTTAGATTTCACATATAAATGATACCATGTAATATTTCTCTTTTTCTGTCTAATTTCACATAACATAATACCCTGAAGATCCATCCATACTGTTTCAAATGGCATGATTTCCTCCCTTCTTGTGGCTGTGTAATATTCATGTGTGTGTGCACGCACACGTGCTCACGCACGTGTCATATTGTTTTTGTCCGTTCATCCATTGGACAGTGTTGTCCAATGTTGGAAACAACATTTAGGTTGTTTCCACATCTTGGCTGTTGTGGATAGTACTGCAATAAACATGGGAATGCGGACATTTCTTTGCTATCCTGTTTTCATTTCCTTCAGAAATACACACTGAAATGTAATTGCTGGATCATATGGTAGTTCTATTTCAGACAGCACTGTTATAGAACATGACAAAAGAGGAGATCTTTATGATTTTAGGATAACTTGGGATGTTTTAAACAGTCACAAAAATAGTGATAATTATAAAGGAAATTATGCTGAGTTAAACTACATAAACCTTTAAAAATTTGCCCTTAAATAAGCCAGTAAGAGAGTAAAAGATACGTTAACAGAGTAGGGAAATCCATTTGCTACACAATAAAAACAAAGTGCTCCAATTTGAAATATGTAAATAATTTATAAAATTCAGTAAGAAAATACATATGACAAAATAGAAGAATGGGAGAAAAAGAGTTGAAAAGATACTTCAGAGGATCCAAATAACCAACAAACATGCAAATGTGATCCACCTCATCAGTCATCAGGAAAACGATCATTTAAACCATAAATCAATATCTTTTCCACCTCCTAGATTGGCTAAAATTAAAAAGTGCTGACAATACCAATTGTTGGCAAGGGCAGAGAATCCAGAGCTCACATGAATTACAGTTGAGAGTGTAAACTTGTACAACCATTTGGAGAACTTTCATCCACTGAAGATGAAGGCTAACATTTCTACTCATGGGTATATACTTGCGTGTGCTAAAAACCATGCATTAAAATGTTATATAATAGCATCACATTTAATCAACAACAGATTAGAGAAATAAAAATTTTTAAAGATTTTATTTGGGGTGCCTGGGTGGCTCAGATGGTTAAGCATATGCCTTCTGTTCAGGTTATGATCCCAGGGTCCTGGGATTAAGTCCCTCATAAACAGGGAGTCTGCTTCTCCCTCTCCCTCTCCCCCTGCTCATGCTCTCTGTCTCAGATGAATAAATAAAATCTTTATTAAAAAATTTTTTAGAATATTTTATTTGAGAGAGAGCACATGTGCAAGAGAGAGCGTGAGTGGGGGGTACGGGACAGAGGAAGAGGGAACAGCTGACTCCCCGCTGAGCAGGGAGCCTGACACAGGGCTCAATCCCAGGACGCAGGGATCATGACCTGAGCTGAAGGCAGGTGCTTAACCCACTGAGCAACCCTGGTGCCCCTAGAGAAATAAATTTTTGTGTAGTAACACAATAAATTATGCAGCAGTTACAATTATCAACAGTAGCTCTATTCTATAGCATGGACTAATGTCACAGATATGTTGAGGAAAACCAGGTGCAATGTAGTTCATGTGGTTTAGTTCCACTTCTATAAAATGATAAGACTAATCAATAATATTAGCTTTCAGGATAGTGTTTATTCTTTGGGGATAAGAAAAAGTATAGTACTTAGAAGGTACATTCTAGGTTTGGGTGGTGTTCTTTTTTTTTTTTTTTTCAGTCTAGAATCTAAATACTAAATAGTGGTTATATTGGAAGTGTTTAGTGATAATTCATCAAATCCTACAATTTCAACTTTTGAACTTTCTCTTTGTGGGTTACACCTTAATGAAAGTTTATTAAAATCACTTTTAATGTGCTTTTTAAAAAGAAGTACATATATGAATGAACAAATGGATATTTGAAAAATTTCTAAGTCAAGAAGTAATAGCAGTAGGAAAAATACAAATGAAAACAAGATAATATTTCACAATCATCACATTGGCCAAAAATATTATAGTATGAAATGCTGGTAGTAATGTAAGAAATGATCATTCTCCTAACTGCTGTTGAGAATGTAAAAATCCTAGAGTATTTATAGAACATTATGGCAATATCCAGTAAAGTACTATGTGTATGCATCCAATGATTTAGAAGGGTTGTCCTTAGTAGGACATGTATGTGTTGTAGAGGCCAAGGGTAGGCTGCCCCAATGTAGACCACTTTGGCATTACGATTATTTTGAGTTAAAATACAATCAAAACCCAGCAGATTCGGGGGCCCCTGAGTGGCTCATTCAGATAAGTGGCTAACCCTTTGCTTTGGCTCAGGTCATGATTTCAGGATCCTGAGGATCCTGGGGTCCAGCCCTACATGGGCTCTGCAATTAATGAGGAGTCTGCTTCTCCCTCTCCCTCTATCCCTCCCCACACTCACGCTGTCTCTCAAATATATAAATAAATCTTGGGGGAAGAAACCTAGCAGATGCGGGGAAAGCTCTTTACCTTTCTCACAACAGCCTAAAAGGAATTTAGATACAGAACTTGCTCCAGGAAGAGAGCTATCACCAGAGATAACTACATTATCCTATGAACTAGGTATAGCAGCCAGGGAGAGACCTAGAAAGGTCTATTTTGTTCAGACCTCTGTGTCCCATTGTTTCTGAATCACCCAGCAAACATCTGTTTACCAAACGTTTACTCTTTTTCATCTTGCTATGAATTGCAGCCCTTCCTTGTGAAGCCCCAGATCCCTGGCCCCTCTTCCTTAGTTCCAAATGACATGTATACCTCATTTTGTCTGACTATCTTTGGAATTTCCATGTCTTCATGGATTCCCCATCCATACAAGATTGAATTTGATTTTCTACTGATTTTCTACTGTCTCATATCAATTTGATTCTTAGTCTGGCTAAAAGGACCTTGAAGGGGACAGGAATTCTTGCTTCCTGTTTATGTAGATATAAACACACACATATTTCTAATTTCTGATCTCTAGATCTAGAGAGGAATTCCCTTAATTTAAGGAAATAATTTGTACCATGATTATAGATGCCTGCAAGTCTGAAATATGCAGGGTAGGCCGGCGGGGTAGAGACTGGGGAAGAGGGTTGCTGCTCAAGTCTGAGGACCAGCTGCCGATGGAATTCCCTTCTCAGGGAATTCAGGCTTTTTCTTAAGACTTTCAACTGCTTGGATGAGGTTCACCTACTTTTTTTTTAAATTTTATTTATTTATTTATATGATAGACACAGACCACAAGTAGACAAAGAGGCAGACAGAGAAAGAGGAAGGGAAGCAGGCTCCCCGCTGAACAGAGAGCCCGATGCGGGGCTCGATCCCAGGACCCTGGGATCATGACCTGAGCCGAAGGTAGAGGCTTCAACCCACTGAGCCACCCAGGCGCCCCGAGGTTCACCTACTTTATGGAGAGTAATCTGCTTTACTCAAAGTCTGATTTTAACATTCATCTCATCCAAAAAAATACCTTCACAACAACATCCAAGACATGTTTGACTGATATCTGGATATTGTTAACTTAGGCAAGTTGACTCAAAAAATTAACCATCACACCTAATAATCCAATATCAGTGCTAAAAGCAAAAAGCAAAAACAAAACCCAATCTTTTACAAATATTCACTAGAAGTCATGTACAAAAATAGGTATTGCATCATTGAGTGTGATAGAGAAAAGCAAAAACAAGAAGAATGAATAAATAAGCTATAATTTATTTAGATAGTGAGATAAGATACAGGAGATAAAAACAAATGGAATTCTACATGGATACATAAAGACATCTCAAAAATATAATGTTGAGTGAAAAAAGTAGGTTTTAAAATTATTTTTATGGTACAAAGTCTTACGGTATAGGCGTGGAGAACAATTTGCTGTTCCCTTTAATTTCTCACCCGCTCTGTGAGTTTCTTTTCCTTCCTCTCAGCTCCCCTTTCTCCTTCCATTGTTCCCTTTACTTCCCAAATGAACTACTTACTTTTGAAACATTTCCTTTGAAGCAGCTTCTGAGGAAATCCAAACTAAGGCATGCAGTACATGTAATTCAAATGTGCAGGAAAAAATACTCTACGCATGCAAAGGTCCTTTATGGAAACCTCAGACCTTCAAGGGGTCTTGTTTTTTCCTGAAAATAGTAATGTTTCTTTTCACTTTTTCTGCTTTATGTTTCTGCCTCCTGTTTATGTCCTCAGGCTCTCAAAAAGACCTGTAAAATCTCCCCCAAGATAGTCAAGTACATCAGGTAAACTATTAAGCTGCTAGCTCCATTATCTTCCATGAAGATATTCCTCCTGAAGGCTTTCATTGCCTTTCTCTAATTTGGATTGAAAGTTTGGTTGGCTACACAGCTGTTTTGGAACTTTCCTTTGCCGTTATTCTGAATTCTTTCTTCACTTCTCATATGTTGGAGCTCTCACTGCATTGATCTCAAGACTACCTCATCTTACTGATATTCCTTAATAACTTTCTGAAAAAAAAAGTGTTTTGAAAGTAAATAATTTTGAGTGCCTACATGCCTGAAAATACTATTACTTTATCCTTCTATTTGATTTAATGTTTGAATCATTACATGACTTTAGATTAGAATCTTTACTTTCTTAATTTTATTTTTTTAAAGGTTTTATTTATTTATTTCAGAGAGAGCACAGGCAGGGGAGGGGGAAGGACAGAGGCAGAGAGAGATGCAGGAAAAACAGGTTCCCCGCTGAGCAGGGAGCCTGATTTCGTGAGGGGACTTGATTCCAGGACACTGGGATCCTAACCTGAGCTGAAGGCAGCCCCTTAAACAACTGAGCCACCCAGGTGTCCCAGCCTTCTCAATTCTAATTTCAAAGGCATTTGTTTACTGAATTCTTGCTTTCTGCATTGTTCTATTAAGATCAATGCCATTGTGATTAATATTTTTTAATATGTAACCTCTTTATTTTGACTGGAAATTTTAATTTACTTTATCAGTGATATTCTGAAATTTCTTCAGATCTGCCTTGGTGTAGATCTATTTGTATATTGGGCCCTTTCAATATGGAAATTTATCTCGCTCAATCCGAGAAATTTTTCATATATTTTTTTTCTACATTTTCCCCTTAATTTTTTTGGTTCTCTCTTCATGAAATTTCTGTTATGTAGCTGTTAAAAATCTTAGATTGAGTCATTTTTCTTTGTCTTTGCTTTTATATTTTTGTCTTATATTAGTCAGTACTGCAATAATGTCATATAACAAACTTCTCTAGAGCTCAGTGTCACACAAAAGCAAGTTTTTTGTTTGTTTGTTTGTTTGTTTGTTTGTTTTTGTCCTCACTGGTCTATTGTTGGCTGGGGCTCTGCAAGGTTTGGCTGGAGTCACCTGGTCCTGGCAAATCAGGGTTTTCTGCTCCATGCGTTTCTCATCTTCCTCGGGCCAGTGGCTTCTCAAATGGCAGATGTTCAAGAAGGTAAATAGAAATTCATGTGCCACTGAAGACTTTGGTTTGGAAACAACACACCGTTACTTCTACACACATCCTTTTGGCCTTGTAGTTCTAACTCAACATCAATGGAGGAGGAAAATATCATCTAGTCTGTGAGGAAAAGGAGGAAATATTTTCTGAAAAATAATTTATCTCACATAAATTTCATTTTTAGTGATGTTTTTCTTTCTCAATGATTTCCTGTTCAATTTTTGCAATTATATATTTTATTTCCAAGAATTCTTTTTGCTCTTTATTCTTTTTTTCTAACAGCACCATTTTATTTTGAATGAAAAAAATTTTTCTCATATTTATCTGAAGAATTAATTTTTTCCTTCTATTTCTCAAATTTTTTTGTCTTGTTTTCTAAATTTCTTTTGGAGTGTTTTTTATTTTTATTATGTCTCTGTTGTACATATTGGAGGCTATACTTACATATCTAGTGATACTTCATTGATTCAAGAATGAGACATTATCATTAAATGGAATTCTTTGAGCACGAAGACGGATTATTGACTGGTGAGTTTCACTGTAGGATAATCGGATGGGAGAAGGAACTGTTTTGTTGCTCCTCTCCATATCAGTGTCTGCTGAACTTTTCTGTTTGGCTGCTCAAGTTTTCCAGAAAATAATTTTCAGTCTCTTTTCTGAGAGATATAAGCCTCGTTGCTAATTAGAGAGCATAGAAGTCTCAGTGTTCAGCCCGCACGTGTTCACTCACTCCCCTCTTTCCAGGATGGCACTTTGCCCTTTATTATACCATACGGGGCATCCTCTTCAGCATAATTCCTCCTTAGAATGAACCTTAGGTATTCTATAGACATGTAAAGGGTTAGCGGCCCTACAAAACTGCAGAGAGGATCTCATCAAGTAATTGAACTTTGAAGTGACATTAAACTAACTTTAAACTGCCCAGAGTCTACCTTACAACTCTATCATTGCCCTCCAAAGAATCTTTCTCTCCAGTTCCTAAATTTTTCCAGGTCCGCCCTGTGGATTATGTTGTCTCATGTAAGCACCTCTCTTGCAAATACCTAGATCTCTGCATTCTCAGCTGTGTTATGTCAGTTACCAAGCTCTGCATGCTTTCCATTTTCAAAATATCCGTAGCTGTTTCTCATTCCCTGTAGTCTCCTTTCTCAATCTGTTTGATTTGGGGGTTTTCTAAACTTCTAAAATTCATCTGTTGTCATGTTACTGGACTTTTGGGAGCAAACGGAGATAAACACAGGCCTTCAATGTGCCTTGTTTAACCAGAATTCAAACCAAATCGTGCCTTAACCCTGTTTAAAAATCATCAGTGGTTCGACACAAAATTCAATTGGCAGTCTAAAGCTTGTAAGATGACATTTGTTGCTTCTCAACATTTCCACTGCTACTCATACTATCTCTGTAGCTCCTTACTAAAATTCATCTGTTTTCCTAAGATGCCATGTTCTCTTTTATCTTAGGGCATTTTCTCTGAATTCCTCTTCCTCTCCCTTCGTTTAGCTCCTCACAGCCTTCACCTTTCAACTCAAACATCACCTGCCCTTTTCCCTTCCCCCAAGCTGGGATGGGTGCCCGTTATTTCTTCGCAATAGCATCCAGTGTTATGCTAGTCACTTGGGCCCTGAGTTACAATGTAAGTTTACTACTGTATGTCCCACTCTGCCTTATGAAGTCTAATCAGGGACTTGGTCTTCTCACTATAAGAACATCAACATTGAGTATCTATGTAGCAGGTACTCATTAAAAATTTGATGAATGAATAGCAAATGAGCACTAGGCTCTAATCAAAGGCCCGAGTTCACATCCCAGTTTCCTCCATTGACCAACTCTGTGATCTTTGAATAGGTAAAGAGCATACTGTTTAGAGGATATAGTGAGGTCAGTTTCTGGCTCTGCCATTTCTTCTATGATCTCAGGAGATCATCACCTCTCCAATCCCCATTTTCTCAGCTTTAAATGGAGTTTAAATACATGAACTGTTGACTGTACAAAGTGATACATAGATAATATTCATAAATATGAAGTTCACTTTATAAATGCATAAAATATGCTAAAAATCAATCATGCTTTAAGAAGTTATTGAATACCTAGTACTGTGTTCCCAGGCACGTTCTTTGCTGTGTATATGTAAGTGGCTTTTCTGTGTGTCCTTATGTTTAAATTATCAACCCCTCATTTTTCTTAAGTGTTTATAATAATATCCTATAATGTGATTAAGAGCAAAAGTACAAAGTGCCCTATTATTAACACAATTTTAACTAATTATAAATTATAAAGTATTTTTAAAGTACCAGACAATTAAATTTTGCAGTATTTTCCCATAGGTTAACTATTTCTTGTTTAACCATTATAGTTTTAATTCCATATTCATTTTTATATAATTTTCAACAGTTAATGTAGAACAGCTGGGCAAAATATAAATGAAATTCTAGCCAATTTGGACAATTCTCTTTATTGCCTTCTGTTTCTACATTGTGCAGGATAATCTGATATTCATGAGATCAAAGAGCCAAATACAATTATAACATCTCATTTTGTAGGAGATTGTATTTTGTGTTGCAGACTCAGTGTGGAGACCCCACTATTATGTGGGGGCAGGATATACTTTTAACTATTTCTTCACAGAGCTAATTGACACCATCTTCCAGAAAATGCACAGTAATCAGTTTTATGACTGATTTCTCTATTGAATTGAAAATCCTCTTTGAATCCACCAAAGGCCATTTTAAAATAAATTTATCTACTTTTTAAATTTGCAATGTGACTTTCATGTCTTAACTAGTCATTACAATGTTTATTTGATTGCCTGGAAATTTTAAAAGGAAATGAAAAAGATAGGGCAAAGAACATTTAACAAAGGCCTCTTTTCTCTGAACCATTTAAGAACATCATTTGTGAAGATTTATTTATAAATCTTAACGTTTAAAAAAAGTTCAAATGTCTTAATGGGAATGTTTTCACAGTTTGATAGGGATTTTTTTTTAATAGGGATTTTTTTAAAGAGAGGAGTTGAAAGGCAAACGTCAACATAGATTATATCATACTTTTAATCTGTTCCGAATATATTTTGAAATGTTCAGTTGGTAAAGCATATAGCCCCCTGAAGAATGTGACTGCTTGTCTAGTTAATGTATGTAACACTTTGAGGAAATTGTGTGCGGATACTAGTTCAGGGTCACTGTAGGCAATGTAAATCTACCTTATTTGAACCCTTGCTCTATAGCAAATAGTATTTTAAGTCCTATACCTGTATTACCTTTAATGGAACAGCCCTATAATATGGGTACTTTTCCTACTCATAGTTTACAGATGAGGGAATGGACCCCAGATGACATAGACGGGAGGTGGTAGTCCCAGGCACAATCCCAGACATCTGTTTCCAGAGTCCCTGCTCTTCACGCCACAGTGCTGCTGATTCCGGCACTCATACCTGCTACCTTGAACCAGGTAGTAGCACTCATACCTGGTACCTTGAACCAGGTAGTAGGTTCAAGGCCAAGTAGACCATTCTCTGTCATTCAGGTAAAACAATCTGTGGATTGGAACTTTTGGCCGCAAGGGGGCAAGCTTTGCAAATTCAATCCTGCCGAACAGTGATAGAAAAAGTGCTGAACTATTTTACCTAGGAGTTTCCTTGTAGCAAAGACCATCGAGTCTCAGCAGTGGGTTGTCCAATGTATGTGGTTAGAGCCTTTTGAGTCAGAGAGACTATCAAGAGGGTTTCAAACTTTGCTACATACTAATTAAATATGTACTAGGAGTTAAAGAATGATATATAACAAAATGACTTCGTCAAAATTTCCAGACTCTGGCTCTTTGAAAACAAAACCATGAGGCCAGAATCAGAATAGTTGTCATAGTTAGATAGAAATACTATGAAAAGTAAGATACAGGTCAATAATTTCCTTTTCCTCTCTCCCATCAATTCTACATTAACATATTTGTTGAGGCCTGTTCCATTCTAGGAACTGTTCAAGTTGAGTAAAGAATATCAATGCAACCAATATTGCTTTCACTTTCATCAGTGTGGTGGTCAAGTAAGTCTAAGTTAAACTTCATTAACAAAACACCCTCAAACCTCAGTGGCTTAATCTAGAACACTTTTATTTTTTGCTCATGGAGAATCTGATGTAGATCTGGGCCAAGCTCTGGGCAGCTCTCCACTCCATGATGCTTGGGATCCAGGCTGCTCCCATATCGTGGTGTCGCCCTCTCAGCTGCTGCCTCTATAATGACTAAACCAGGGCAAGAGAGAACGAAACAGTCTTGAACCAGCTGGTAAATGCTTTGGCCCTGATGTGACACACTTTGCTTCTGTTTAAGAGGCATGGGTGAGTACTAGTCATGAAAGCCTGTCTGTATACATGGGGATTAGAAAAACAGAAAAATAGAAGTCTACCATGTGCCCAGAAGGAGAGGACACCAGAAGTTTCTCACATGTGTACATTACAGTTACTGAAAGGCTAGACAGAGAGAAAGCAAACACATTTCGATTGTGAGAGATAAGGAGTTATTCCAGTAGTTGAAGTGCATTCACATGAGGGTCCCTATGGATGTATGAAAAGCTAGAACTCAGATAACTGTCCGGTAGCAAATATATTAAAGGAAGTGTTTTTACCCATCATATGTTTTTAAGCTTGAACCAGGGTTGAACCTTGGTGTTACTGATGATTTTTGTTGTAGGGGGCTCTTCAGGGCTCTGTACGATATTTAGCTGCACCTCTGGTCCCTCCCCGCTGGATGCCAATAGCCAACACCCCCTCTACACCCAGATGTGACAACCAAATACACCTCCAGACATTGCCACATACATGTCTCTGAGAACCACTGGTTTGAAACATCCTCCTTCAACACCAAACCTTCGAGTTAACACAGTAACATCTGCACGCATATATGCTTTACACTCTATAAAACACTACATGGCCTCATCTCAATTAGTAACATAATTAGAAGAGAAGGGTGTATTATATTTAACACAAGGACACAAGCTGAAAAAGGTGAAATACTTTGTCCATATCCCAAGGTGAGTAAATGGCAGGGAGACGACTCTTTCTAAATCCTCTCACTCCAGACTCATAAATATGCATAAATGTTTATTGAGTCCCTCCTGTTAGAAGGCGCTGTTATCGCCATAGAGAATAAAGAGATAAAAGGTCCAGTTCCTGCTCTCAGGAAACTCACAGTTGAGTGGATAAAAGAGGCAAATTAACGTAAAATTACACTGGCAGTAATTAAGTGCTTCGAGAAAGGCTCCCAGTGCTTCAGGGGGTAGCTCTTCACCCACAGGACCACCAGAGAAGCAGTAGAGACCCTGCAAGAGAAAGGAAGAAATGATAGGAGGCAACAGAACAAAGAGAATGTTGAATTTCATTTCTGACTAACCACAGAGAAAAGGCAGTGAAATATGGAGCACTGCTGAGCGCCTCAAGAAGAGAGGAAAGCGCCGAAGTCTGAGCTGTGAGAGGGGAGAATTGTGAAAAATGCCGCTAAGCCCCAAACCTGCAGGCAGGTGTTGTCTGAAGAGTTGCCAGACACAGCCGCCCTTCTCTTCACAGTGTTTTCCGATGTTGATTCAAACGAATCCTACTGAGCACTACAGGAAAGCATTAAAAAAGCAAACAAACAAACAAAACCTCGACCTCTATGTCCCTGAAGCAGAAGAAAAGTGAATGAGTATGATTAGGTTTAGAGAAGGGATCTTTCGGGGCACCTGGGTGGCTCAGTAGGTTAAGCAACGACTCTTGATTCGGCTCAGGTGATGATCTCAGGGTCACGATCTCAGGGTCGTGAGATGCAGCCCCACATTGGGCTCTGTACTAGGCATGAAACCTACTTAAGATTCTCTCTCCCTTTCCCTCTGCCCCTCCCCCCACTTTCTCACTCTCTCAAAAACAAAACAAAACAAAACAAAACAAACAAAAAAAACCCCACCTTTTCTTAATAAAGATTTTATTTATTTGAGAGAGAACATGAAGGAGAGTGAGCATAAACAGCAGGGAGGGGCAGAGGCAGAGAGAGAAGCAGGCTCCCCACTGAGCAGGGAGCCAGATGTGGGGTTCAATCTCAGGACCCAGGAGCATGACCTGAGTGGAAGGCAGATGCTTAACCAACTGAGCCACCCAGGTGTCCCTAAAATAAAGTAAAATTTAAAGAAGGGATGCTGGTGCCTGGGGGGCTCAGTTGGTTGAGCAACTGCCTTCAGCCTCAGGTCATGATCCTGGAGACCCAGGATCAAGTCCCGCATTGGACTCCCTGCTCAGCAGGGAGTCCACTTCTCCCTCTGACCCTCTCCCGGATCATGCACTCTATCTCTCACTCTCTCTCAAGTAAATAAATAAAATCTTTTAAAAAAATAAAAAATAAAGAAGGAATCGTTCATATAATGACAGACAATATAATTTCTGAAAGTGTGGTCTGCTGGAGGCTCCCTGGGCAGTTCATTCACCCAAGGGTTGAACTATGGTCACTTGGAACAAACTTGTCTTGCCTCTTGTGCTGACTATGTCTTAGTACGTAAGTTTTCAGTTTAAGAAAGATTTTAAAAATGTGGAGATTCACTAGCATACGTGTGATTGTCTATCAATGTATAATTTAACAGTTTGGCCAATTAAATGACAACATACTACATAAAGTGTACCAGACGGCCTTGGTGCATTCATCTCCTGCCTATGACACTAGGGGTTGTTTCTGATGATGTTATAATTCCTTGTTTGGAAATCAGAAGGTGCAAAGGTGATTTTCTCACATGGAAGCATCTAAGCCCTTCGGTGCTCTTTTCTCTTCAGTCTGAATCAGTTCACCTCTGGCTTAGCCTTGACCTATATTGTGCTTGTCCTTTGGTCATCCACCTGCGCAACTAGCAAATCGTGACTCACCCCTTTTCCTGCCCTGCTGTTATCTCACTAGGTCAGCCTCACTGTTACCCTCTGGGCAGGTCCTGCCTGCCCCTTGTGTGAAATCCCACTTCTTTTCCTGATCTGAGGCATTGAAATGGGTCCCTTCTTTCTGCATTTGGCATCTTCTTCATGGGTCACTGCTGGCAGTTTTAGCAGTCCTTGTGTTGTCCGAGGTCAAAAATTCCTCACTGGGACTCATCCCCACTCAGTTTCCCTTTGTGCCCCTTGCAGAGATAAACAGTGGGAGGGGCAGCATCTGTCAACTCAATTCGACAAATCTTGCAAGAGTAAAATTGGAGAGATCTATGGGCAGGAAGAGCAGTTTAGAGAGGTGGAGAATTAGGGGAAAGAGCTGGGGTGGGGGAGGAAGTTTCAGTGTCTTTGTTACTTGGGTAGGGAGGGGGTACAAATATGTAGTGCGGGAGGGACAGTCTCCTCTGGGCTGAATCCCCTGGAGGTTTGACCATGGGTGCCGGAAAGTCCTTGGGGGACCGGTTCCCTCTTCATCCAGAGAAGGGAGCTATGGGAAGGGAGGTGGCAATGAAGGGGTACAGCTTATGGACACAGGATTGGAAAAGCATGCTTCTCTAAGAAGAGGAAAGTGGGAAGAGGGCAGAGGAAGTGGCATCAGGAGCAGTAAAAATAACCTGGGAAGGCAAAGGGGGCTCAGTGAGCAATGGCGCCTCTGGCATAGCTCTGTTAAGTGTCCAAAAGGTTTTTTACAGTGTCCTGGTTAGGAGCAGAGCCCAGGGCAGAAGTCTCAACTTGGCCACTTCTAGCCCAGCTAGCTTGGAAAATTGACTTACATTCTCCAAGCCTCTTTAAGTTGTTCCTGTAGAAGTTTCATGAGCATCTACTGAGATGACACGCATGCCATTGTGCGAGGCCCGGCACCAGGATGGTTTTGGGGGTGGTACTCAGTAATTGAGGAGCTCCTCCTGTCTGTCAAAATGAAGGGGCTGGGCAGATGACCATCGGGTGGAACTGGGGAGGCCTGAATAGTAAATAAAAGCACAGATTCTGAGTCAGACAAAACTAGATTCCAATCTATATTGATTTAGACCTAGACTTAGATTCAGACCTGCACCTTGCAAGCATGCTATCTTGATCACTCTAGGTAATCTTTATGACCCTCAGCTTTCTCATCTTTAAATGAATCTTAATAAAATGTATCTCAAAGAAACACTTTCTAAGGATTAAAGTGAGGATTAGACATAGTATAGACATACATAACATAGTTTCTGTCATAGACTAAGTCCAATAAATTCTAACCAATGTTATCAGGACTCCAACAATTACGTTGGCTTTTTATTTTTGACTGCGCATTCCCAGGGTGATGATCTATGAAATAATTTATTTCCACAAAAATGTATTACATTCTTACGATGGTCAAGACCCTGGGGTAGACACTAAGGGCAAGGCACTTATTTAGAAATAATAAAATCTAACACCTGTCTTCAAAGTGGTCACAGTCTGATGGACTGAGCAGACATATACGTATTAACAGGAAAATGGTCCAGTTGCCAAGTGGGGAGGAAGGAGTTAATTCTTATTGTAAAGATCCAGAGTCCCCAGGAAGCTGATCTTGAAGGATGAGGATTTCAAAGGCAGAGAATTGGAGGAAGGATGCCTTAGGGAGTTGGAATAACTGTGCAGAAAGACTAAATATGAAAATGCTTGATGCATTTGGAGAGTAATTTGGGGTTTGTGTGGTGTGGGTTGCTATAAATAATTATAACTTGATACTGAATTTTGGTTTTTCCTTTTTTAATGATGGAACTATTCCTTATTCAACAGGCTCTCATGGTGCCTTGCACAAGGTAAGCTTCAGTGAAATAAGTTAAATTAAAGATGCTTTCTCATTAGATTCTAATTTCCTGAATATCCCAAGGTTTATTGCTTTTTTTTTTTTTTGCATGATAAGTTTATTTTGTAGAGCCAGTCCAATTAATATGCTTAGGTGTCTCTGCTGACAGTGTTTCAGAAATAATAATAGCATGACTTTTAAAATTTTCATAGCAATTTTCATGGCTTTAAATAATTCATCCTTCATACAAGATTCTGTAAAACTATATAGCAATTTAGCCACCGCCAGTTTTTGATTCTGGCTGATAATTATGAGGTTCCTTTCTATCAAGTAGTAGAGGTCCAGAGAATGGGTCGTTTCCCCAGGAAAGGAGGCAGCTGGCCCAAAGAACACCAGTACTAAACAGAAATGAGCAGAAGACTGGTGAGCAATGTGGTCATCAAATGCACTCAGCTGTTCTAGCCACTTCTGACCTACATATTAGTGAAGAGAAAGAAGGAGGAAGGAGAGAAGGTATTGCAGAGGCAAGAACACTCTTCAGAATCAGACGTATTACTGGAGGGATCGAGTCCTCAAAGGTGTTTGAAGTCCATTCTGTTTCCATAAGAACGTAAGTAAAGCAGGATTCTGAGATTCAAAGGATGATTATTTTAATGTTTGTACTGCTCATGAAACACTGTATTGTCAGCCAACCTTGAATTTATCTAGCTCGTTCTTACATCACTGGGTTTTTCCTCCCTACAGGGCCTTCCCTCGACCCCACACTCTCCTCCAGCTACAACCACCTTGCTCCTTCTCCTTCTCCCCCTGCTCCCATTTACAGAAAAAAATGTACAGAAGTTACCTATACTCACTCAGTTCTTCTCATTCTACGTTGTAGGGAGAGCAGTAATCTCCCTAGGACTAGGGCAGTGTCAGCCCTGAGCTTTGCTTACTGGGCCCCTGGTTGCTTCTGTGCAGGGGCGGACTCCCAACATCGACCCATGATCTTCTCCGCCGCACCACCCCCAACCCCGCCCCAGCCCCGGGAGCCACTCTCTACTTCTCCTCCTTCCTCTTTGGCCATTCTTTCTCAGACTTCCTTTGTGATTCTCCATTATCCTCAATACAATGAAATGGTCGTATTCCCAAAGATCCCAGTTTTCTTCTTATTTGATGGTTAAAATTACCCCATCTTATGCTTCTATATATTGTTGTGTATTTTGTTGATTTCCAAATGCCCACCCCTGACCTGTGCTCTGAACTTTAGACTGTTATACCCACCACCTACTTACCACAGCTTAAACCAGACTCTCAATTACCACTCCAGAACTTGTTGTCCCGAAGTTTTCACCATCTCAACAAGTGTCATCTCCACTTTCTTGTCATTTAGACCCCACGTCCTGGAGCCATCCTTGGATCTGTTCTTTCTCTCACTCCCCATCTAATCCAGCCATGCTCTTCACTCCATATTATAAAAATATTTAAAATTGACTGCTGTGTGTCTGGTACTGATCTAAAAGCTGTAGATACAGAGAGAATAAAGCAGACAAAATCTCTGCCCTCAGGTTCTGGTGACTTTTTTTTTTTTTTTTTTTTTTTTAGATTTTATTTATTTATTTAAGAGAGAGCATGAAAGCATGAGCAGCAGGGAGGGGCACAGGGAGAAGTAGGCTCCCCATTGAGGTAGGAGTCCAACGTGGGGCTCCATCCCAGGACCCCAGGACCACAACCTGAGCGGAAAGCAGACGCTTCACCAACTGAGCCACCCAGGTGCCCTTTCAAACAGATTGACAATCAAGCCTCCTTTCACCTCCTACATATGACCGCTATTACCACTTGAGACAACACCACCCACCTGTCACCAAATTATGGCAGGAGCCTCAGGCTTCCACTCCGTGTCCCCACCATCTCTTCTCATAGCAGCTGGAGTGATCATTTGAAGATATAACTCAGACCATGTTTTTTTCTCTGCACATAACCCTCCAATGGCTCCCTTGGGAGCCAAAGCCCACCATGAACAAAATCCAGAGTCCATAACAAAACCCACAAGGCTCTCTATGATCTTGGCCCTGCTATTGCTCCAATACCCACTAGCATCCTCTTCTCTCTGACTTTGCTATAGCCACACCAACCCTCTTACTTTTCCCCCTTGAACACCTTAAGCAGCTCACAACACAGGACCTTCGTTCTTGGGGCTTGGCATAGTCCCACACTTGAGATCTCTAAAATATCACCTAACTGCAGAGGCCTTCCCTGATCTTCAGTATACTATAGCATAGTTATCTCCACCACTCTCTCTTCCCCTTCCGTGTTTTAGATATGCATGTCTGTATGTACATCTTGTCAGTCTCCTCCATCTTGGAAGGCTAGCACTTTGTTTGGCTCACTGCTATACCTCCCATTTCCTGAAGCAGTGCCTGGAAAAGATCATGCACTCAATAAATATTTATCGAATTATCTTCAATCCTGACATTCTATAATCTGTTAATTTACAAGTATGTTGATCATCCTTTGGATGAAGGGTCTATATTTGTGAGTCAGCTTATACTAGATCCATGTGCCAGTTATTCTTGGGAGCAGGGAACCTGAGCTTCCCTGCGACCACATTAACATTCTGTTCTATCCAAATTAAGTGTAAACTTTCAAGCCTAAAAATTAAGTATCCCTTCTTTTTGTTGTGACTCGTTTTCCATATTTGCTAAAGTGTTAAATAGGAAGCCTGTTATAAATAGGTGGTTACAAAGCCCCTGGGAGGTGGTACAAGTCATTAGTATTCAGTGGTTCATGGCTCTCTGTGTCAAATTAATCACCTCAAAATTAGGCGTGTGGATAAACTATGAAGCCAGGTGAACTATGAAGAAGGAAATAAATACATGCACTTTGATCCTTAGATAGTGAACTTTGTAGGACACCATTTCAATCTAGCAGAAGGCTAGAGCAGTTGAGAAATCATTATTTAAAGGAGTCCATGTGGGGCACATGGGTGGCTCAATGGGTTAAAGCCTCTGCCTTCAGCCCAGGTCATGATCTCAGGGTCCTGGGATTGAGCCCCACATAGTGCTCTGCTCAGCAGGGAGCCTGCTTCCCCCACCCCCACCCCCCACACCCCACCTGCTTGTGATCTCTGTCAAATAAATAAATAAATCTTAAAAAATAATTAAAGGAGTCCATGTGCAGATACTCTCAGAAAAAAAAAAAAAATTACTTGGCGGGCCTGAAAAAAATAATAATTGAAATTTAAGAAAAGGTATCCATGCCATACGAGCGCTGGTTGTTTATTCAGCTCCCACTACCTGACTTGACCTCACCTCCGCTCCAGCCACATGGAATCTTTTATCATTCTGTGTCTTCTTTGATAAATTTGAACACTTACATGAACTTGATCTGCCTCCTATGCTTGGTCTACCTTTGCCCTATCACCTGGGTCTTGCCAATTCCGGCTGTATGATCCAGTTCCAATATTGCCTTCCTGGTGAACTCTTTTCTGAGTTCTTTGTAGACTTAGTTGCTTTTTCTTCTCTGTTATATCTGTTGTACATCTGTCTGCCACAGAATCTGACTGCACTAACGTTCTTGTGACTTTACCTCATTTCTGTTAGCTTCTTGAGGATCAGAAATATCTTCATTATTGTTATACCTCCAGCATCTAACCTAATGTCTTCTAATAGTGATTATCTTCTCATAACTTGGCTGAAATTTTTAAAATAGCCTTAAGTATTATGAATTCTTACAAAAATCCTAGAATCTTAGATAATGCAAACTTGTTCATACAAAACAGGATACATCAGAGTAATCTCTTTTCCTACCTCAGATGCACAGACTACTATAATACAACCTTTTGTGTGTGCTACTGCATCCTTTAGTACCTTGTTCGTAGTAATACAATTCACCTCTTTCTCTGCTGAAAAGCTCCAAAGATCATATTGGGAGCAATTCAGCCATCCTCCTAGGATTCTCCATTAAACAGGAAGGAAATGGTTATTTCCAGCTTGTTTTCTATCTTATGTTGGACTTAGGATGAGCAAACTAAAGTACCAGCTCATGGAACCAGCTTACTCAACTATTCTCTAAGACCGAGCTAGAAAATAACTAGTTCATTTTGGTTTTATTTCCTCTTTAGAACTTCATTCCTAGTTTTTGTTCTTCTCTCAGTAATATCTAAGTATTGACCAAAAAAGTCTTAATTGCAATTCTCATTTATCACTGATTATTCTTCGAATGTCTTAGAAATAATTTCTCTTCTTTTTCTTCTAACAGCATGATGTGTTTTTTTTCTTTTTTTCCTTTTTTTTAACAAGGATTAAATTCTGTTTTATATTATTATTGCTATTATTAATTACTAGATTTTCAACTCTCGTGTATACCTATCAGCCTTTTTGTTAGATGTTTATTGACTTTGTTCCTGAAAGAAAAGTGGCTTAAGGGCAAGGGCTGATTTTTGTAAACCCCTGATCCTAGAAGATGCTTTGTCACTTAACTGCTGCCTGTGGGTGAGCCCAATCTTGGATTCTTTTGAATCTTGATGAGACAGGAATTGCAGGACATAAAAACACTAAAAGAAAAATCTAGAAGGCTTACACTCTCCCTTTATTCCCCTGTAACCACCATGCTAAACACCACACAGCCGGTCCTTGCAATGTTTGCAGCCCCCTGCGGCAGGTGACATTCTTCTGCCTCCTCTGCTTCGGCTTCCGCTTCCGCTTCCGCTTCCGCTTCCGGGACTCAGGGTGCGTGATGCTGCTTTGGAAAAGACGGAGTTGTTTTTGTCGTCATTCTGTAGTTTGAGCCCACAGGAAAGCCGGCTAAGTGTTCCGGCAAAGATCGGGTGTTCTCCTCTCTTCTATTTATGCTCCCCTGGGTAGAAGCTGGGCGTCCCTGGTAGCATGCAATTATAATTTCTGCTTGCCTTATCTGAGCTACAAAGAAACAAGCTTTTTAATATTTATAAAAATATAAAACACCAGCAGGTATGTTTTCTCCGCAAAGGATCTTTACGCGGCTTTGCAACATTCCTTTTGCTTCCCTCACTGCAGATGGGTAGTCCAGCTCCCCAAGGGGGCGCGTGGACGTACCTGTTAATCTCCTGTGTTCCTGTGGAAGGGAAATCATTGTAGGGCCTGCTGGGGTCTCGGGTCCCATGGAGGGCAGTACCTTCCTGCTAGGACGCTTGTTAAATATTGATAGAACTGGATTTTTGTTCTCTTCATACCCTCACTCTCTCTGCTTCTCAGCTTACCACACTGTACAGTTCAGGTGCTTAAACATGTTTGTAGCATAAAATTGGTTTAGCCTCTTTAAAAGAGCTGTGGAAATTAATACTAGAATTTACATTTGCTGCATCTGACTGCCTGCCTTCCTTCCTTCCTTCCTTCCTTTTTCCCTCCCTCCCTTTCTTCCTTCTTCAATCCATTTAGGCATAATAGATCACTTAAGGTATGACTTAGTTTGTATTTGTATTTCAGTCTAAGCAAAAAATAACCCATTCCTTCCCTTGAAGATCATTTCCCCTAGAAGCTAATGACATGTCTCAGGGACACTAAGAATCCTCCTCTAGAGACCCATGTTTTTTTTTTTTGCCAGAATATCAGGATACATTTTGATGAACTTTTGGCCTTTTTATTTTGTCCTTATGTCCAGAGCAGATATAATTGTTTGGAACCAGACTCCAAATCTTCAGTCTAGAGGTTAGGTGAAATAAGAAAATTCTTATCTCATGGGCCATAATTTTAGGGTGAGCTAGGTTATTTTTAAATGAAAAAGTCTCACTGGATTCACCACTGAACAGAATTTAATATCGTTGCTTTAGACAGGTGCTCCAGATTAGGTCAGAGTTAGCCTTTCTCTTGTTACCAGAATTCATGAGAAAGTCTTCTTTGACTGTATAGGAAAGAGTCATTTCCCCAAAACTTAACTCTCAACAGTGCTTCATCAACCTGTCTGTACCCCTAATTCTACTGCTGAAATGAGACTGTAGAGGTGACTACATTTGGATGAGGCCACCAAAATCTGTCAGTGACTTATTGCTCTGTGATGTTCTTTGAAACTCTCACTTGATGCTTTGAGAGAAGAACATCCCATTTGTCACTTTATTACCAGTGGATCATTGATTTAAAAATCAATCTTCAGTGTTTGGGGAAATGTGGATCTCTCCCTCTCTATAAATAATAATAATAATGATAACAATGTTGGACAGGTGATTCATGATTATCATTTGAAGTTAAAGGCAGAGTTCCTGCAGTTATATCAAATTTGAGTCTTAATACAATATAAAAATGAATTAATAAATTCTTGTAGGACTTTCTGGGACAGCTGCCTTAATAACCACAGCAGAGTTTTGGTTAGAAAGCTATAAAGCATAAGATCACAATTGATTTATGGAGTAGGTATGGGAGATACTTATTTTTCTGTTTTAAAGTCTGAAGACAACTGCCCTCAAAGTCAATGTTGTTCACTTGGATGGAAAGAACTGTTTTTGTTTTTTTCCCCCCCTGTACTTTATCTGAACTATAAAAATTAAATTAACTTTTTATGGAGATTAATTTTCAAAATCATCTGAGTTACATTAACTTCAAAAATCCTTTCATAGGGATGCCTGGGTGGCTCAGTTGTTAAGTGTCTGCCCTGGGCTGGGGTCATGATCTTAGGGTCCTAGGATGGAGCCCATTGTCAGGCTCCCTGCTCAGTGGGGAGCCTGCTTCTCCCTCTCCCGCTCCCCGTGCTTGCATTCCGTCTCTCACTGTTTCTCTCTCTGTCAAATAAATAAATAAAATCTTAAAAAAATAATTTCCTATGGTATCGTCTGAATTAGTTGCTTTGGCAGGATTTAGGAATTGACACCAATTCACCCTTACCTTGAGGATCTAACATCTCATGCCATTTGCCAAACTAATCCCATCTATTTTAAGTGATTAATGATGGTTAGTCCTCTTTATTTAGAGTTTAATTTATAATTAGCCACAAGGAACATAAGAGACATACTAGAGTTTTTCAACTTTCCCAGTGTGATGAAAAGCCCAGGGCTTTGTTTCATGGGTCTGTGCTAAAAAGAACCAAAACTGGGGTGTGTCTAGATTGTTCCTGCTTCTCAGAAGGTGGCAATGTGTTTTAAGGCACTGATGTCATCAAATTATTCAAATTGGAATGAAACCTCTTGCAATTAATATATTTGTCCTATATACAGGAGTCAATTGTGGTTTAATCAGTAGGGTCGTGTACAATTCCCCTGGATATCATTTTTTTTTTTTAATTTTAAGAATCATTTCACATTGCTCTTTCTTAAATTATCCAAGAACAACTCTCAGAGAATTTCAATATCTATGAATGTTTCTGAAACTCCTCCATTTTGTCTGTGGGAGCAGACAAAAGGGAGAGACAACCGGACGGGACCCGAGTGTTTCTGATATCAGCTCTTGCAGGCTTTCTTTCCCTCTCTCTCTCACTGATTCTTCTTCAAATCTCAGCTGAAAGCATTCTCCTCCCTCTCCTATGGCTCGTGAAGAGTATTACTCATTATTTGTCTCGGGAGTCATACTATTTTTAGTAGCTCAGTCAGGGGGCTTAGGTATATAGTTTGAACAAATGCTATAATTCAAATAAAGAAAGCCCTAAAGCTCTCAGGTTCCTGACTCTGACATGGCAGCAGAGAGACGGGTGAGCAGGAAGTCAATTCAGTCTCACCATAATTTGCAACATATGGCATGAAGAGCTTCTGCATCATTTTACCAGACCTCGAATGTGTCTCTTCCTAAGAGTGTTCCGGCACAGAACCCCTCATCCCCTTTTTCTTAGGGAAGGTTGACCACGCCTCCCACAGTGTACCCTCAGAAGAGAAAGATTTGCAATATAGGGGTTTTCTCCCACAACTGTCTTCCAAGCACTCTGGCAGGTATAGCAGCAATGGATTTTTTGCCTCCTAAGCAGCCTTTTGTCAGAGGGAGTATCATAGAGTCAGCAGAACCTTCTTTTTCTTGCTTTTTCTTTTAAAATAGAAGCACTTTCTCTGGCGACCTATTATAATTTATTGCAGGGATTCCCTTCAAATCTCCAATTTAAGAAAAAAGATAGCAATTGGAGCGGAGGCAATGGCGGGGGAAGGGAGGTGGGCAAGAAGACCACTGCTTATCCTTTAGGGAGGGAGGATAAACAGGTGATCTGCAGCCAGAACATAGAGGCTCTCCACAATCTAACATACGTTGGCTGTTGCATTTGCTGGGGAAAAGACTGTTATGAACAGAGTGTTTATGTCTCCCCAGTAATTCATATATTGAAACCTAACCCCCAACGTCATGAGTTAGGAGGCTTGGCCTTAGGGAGGTGATTAGTGCCCTTATGAAAGATGACCCAAAGAGCTCTCTCACCTATTTCCACCAGGTGAGCACATACAGAGAAGACATTTATCTGTGAACGAGGAAGTGGGCTCTCACCAGGTTCCAAATCTTCTGACACCTTGATCTTGAACTTACCAGACTGCAGAAGTATGAGAAATAAATTTCTTTTGTTTGAAAGCCACACAGTCTTTGGCACTTTGTTGCAGCAAACTGAACAGACTAAGGTAGAAATTATTTCAAGTACTGCAGAGTCTCAGGATTATTCCCAGAGCTACTGTATATTTTGATACCAGCATGACAGTGGGTAAAATCCCCTTCTCCCTTTCCCTCTCCCTCTCTGTGTAAATACACCCACCCACCCACACTCTAAAACAGGGCTTTCTATTCAGAAACTCTTGTCTTTAAGATGAACCCTTTGATTACAGGCAAAACGCAACCAAATTTCTTCAACATTTTCCCCTATGTGTGTGATTAAGACATGCTTCCTTTAGGGAATCTTGCTGAGAGGAATCCTCTTTATTTCCCAGCCATTTAATTATGCCTGAACTTTCTGTAACAGCCAAACTAGCCATGGTTTGGTAGTGTGGTCACATGAAAACTTTAATGCAGAGTAAGATTGTTTCTCCTCATACCGCAATCATATTGGTTAGACCACAGAAATGACAGACTGTTACACAACCTCAAGTAAGATTTAAATAAAGAATATGTCAATATGCCATCTGAACAACTAGCATGGGTTCTAAAGAAAAGGCAGGAAAGTTTCAACCAGAAACATCCTCATTCCACTTCAGATGTTTCTGGTTGAAAACATTATTTATTTATTTATTTATTTACTTATTTACTTATTTATTTATTTAAAAGATTTTATTTATTTAGTTGACAGACAGAGATCACAAGTAGGAGAGAGTGGGGTGGGGCAGGCTTTCTGCTGAGCAGAAAGCCCAATATGGGGCTCAATCCCAGGACCCTGAGATCATTACCTGAGCCAAAGGCAGAGGCTTTAACTCACTGAGCCACCCAGGCACCCCCCAAAAATA
Source organism: Enhydra lutris kenyoni (assembly GCF_002288905.1). Lineage (NCBI taxonomy): Eukaryota > Metazoa > Chordata > Mammalia > Carnivora > Mustelidae > Enhydra > Enhydra lutris. The sequence goes on along the minus strand of NW_019154101.1, from coordinate 39,244,867 downwards.
ATTTAATAAGAAAAAATCTCTTAGTTTTTCTACTTACTACAAATGATCAAATAGAGCTATTCAGATTAGGAAGTGAGCTGAAGGATAGGATGCAATTTTGAAGATATGTTGATAATTATCTCCCTTTTTAGTAACTAATTAAAGCTAGTCTAACACCTAGATGTTCATCTTACCATTTTCCAGCATAATGTTTTCTTCTAATTATTACATTGAATCATTGGTTTCTCCTCCTCCTTTATTTATTCCTCTGTAGATTTCTTTGGAAAACAACAATGGATGGTATAATCATTCCTCTTGCTAATTATTTCAGAAGAAAATGGAAATAAATGTTTTCATAAAAAAAGAACACTGGATACTCTCCTGGAACATGTTAAATATTGAGGCCAATTATAACTAAATATTTCATGTGGGCAAGTAGCAACACCGGAGAATTGTTAAAGTTTTTACAAAACATAGCATAAAAATTAAGAGTAATGTATTTAAAATTAAAATATTTCAAATTGTAGGCATATTTGGGTATGTGTACACACAACTGTATTTTCAAAAGAGCTAGGCAATATATATTCAGTTAAGTCTACTCTACACTGAACAGTTAGCCTGGTATACATTTTTAGGTGATATAATGATTATTTTGACCATTAATATTTTTTTACCTACACTCTCTAATAATGTCTATTTTTTGAAGCTATATCTAGCATTAAATTTTCATATCAACATTTGCCACTTTAAATTAAATATGGATAAATTCTTCATAGACAAACATTTATCAAGTGCTTCTTCTGTGCCAAATATACCACTTCTCAAATAAAAAATGATTTAAGGAACTGGGAATGCCTAGCCTATAACAGACAAGATTGATGCAGACCTCTCTCTATAACTTAGTTATAGAGAAAATATTTGAAAAACTGCAGAGAAGAGATTTGGTTTACATAGTGTAGCTCCAAAGACAATAATACTCATTTTTATTTAGCAGACATTTATGAGAAACTTCCATGTGCCAGTCACTGTCGAAGATGTTGAGATACCAAAGCAAATATTTCTCTACTTTCAAGAAGCAAACTCTCTGTTGAAGGTCAAATAGGTCAAAGCTTCAGGGAAGACAATTCCTATTTACCACAAAAATTCCCTAACAATTAGAACTATCCACAAATGTAACAGAGAGTCTAAGACCTCTCATCACTAATTTTAACTGTGATCCTCCAAGGATGGTGTATAGCAGAGGCAGAGTCCAAGCCAATGGACTTAGTAGCCATAATGCTAGACATTAGTGAGTGAAAAAACATCATTAAGATGTAGTCATTAGGCCATTGTCAGTAGTGGGAAAGCAAGTGGGCACTGGGAGCTATGTAAGGAGAAACCCAGAAGCTGAGTCAGCAATAGAGCTGGAGATGAGTCAGAGGTAGAGCTCTAGCAGTTCAAAGAGCGCATGATGAAAGTTACTGGCAAGCATGACCACCTTTGAAGCCTCTAGGAGACTCAGTTTTAGTGTGAAGAAAAAAAAAAAAATCTGCAGAGTCACTGAAAAAGGGCCATGCAAATGCCAAAATTAATAAGGTAGTCATATTTAACAAATAAAATACTGGTTTCCCAATTAAGTTTGAATTTCAGATTTTATATATATATATATATATATACACATACATATATATATATATATATATATATATATATACACATACATATATATATATATATGTATAAGTATGTCCCATGCAATATCTGGGACTTACGTACTACCATTTTTTTCATTGTTTATCTGAAATTCAAAGTTAACTGGGCAAAATGTATTTTATCTGGCAACTTTAACCAAGTCAGTATCGGCCAGGACTGTGTAAAGAGGATCCACTCATAGGATTGAGTTAGATTTATTCACTCAACCGGATTAATGAGATACCTAACATTTGTCAGACACTCTGTTTAACATTGGCAGTACAAGAATAAGTGCAAGAATAAGACTATTGCATCTAAGTGCTGTGGGGGAGGAAGCACAGGGTGTTATGCACACACACACACTAGGAAGATCAACTCTTTCCGGAAGGGTCAGAACATCTTCCCCAAACATATGACTAAATCCAAATCTGAAACATTTGTAGTTGTTGGTCAGAAGGAGGAGCAGGGTAAGTGTTACTGGTAAAGGAAATAGCAAATGTAAGAGACTGGGCTGGGATCATTCAAGAAGATGCAAATGGTTCACTGAGACTGGAGTTTGGAGTTACAAAACATGTGTCTGAAGCAAGAACTAGATTATGAAAGGCCTTAGAGGCAGGAAATCTGGAAGCTATCCTAAGGGAAATGGAAATCTCCAGAAAGCTCAACAGGCCAAGGATAGATATGGAGAGGATCGTGTGATCAAATTTGCATAAGAAATATGAGTAGGTCATCAGGATGGTGACGTAGAACATCCCCCATTTCAGTACCTTCTCACAAGACCAACTAGCAACCATCATAAACAAGTACCATTGTGAATATCCCAGAACTCAGGGCTGAAGCACCTCTCCCTGAACCACAGGGACCTGGAAGGACCATATTAGAAGAGTAAGAGGAGTGGCTACACCCTGACCAGATAGCCACTTCCCCTGGCTGGCACAGAATCGCACCAAGAGGACCCCTTTGGACCTGTGGTTTCTCCAGTGGGAAACAGAAAGTCCAGGGTAGACATCCAGTTCCTCCAGCATAGAGGGACACTACATGGAATGAAGGTCCACTGGGGTCTTGCATCAAAGGGATTTCAGGAGAATCAATAGGGCTTAGTCACTGGAGGTTAAATTGGGATGGAGAAGTGGAGTTGGCCTTAAAACAACCATGAAATAGTATTACTGTATGATCCTGCAATTCCACTTCTGGGTATACATCTGAAAGAAATGAAATCACTATCTTGAAGATGTACCTACACTCCTATGTTCATTGCACCATTATTCACAATAGCCAAGACATGGAAACAACTTAAGTGTCCATTGATGGACAAATGGATCAAGAAAATGTGGAAAATATTTTATATATATATATATATTTTATATATATATATATATATATATATATATATATATATATATTCCTGCCATTTTCAACAACATAGATGCATCTGGAGGACATTGTGCTAAGTGAAATGTCAGGCAAAGAAAGACAAATATGTGATCCTACCAATATATGGAATCTAAAAACTGAATTCAGGGGTGCCTGGGTGGCTCAGTCCAGTTAAATACTTGCCTTCAGCTCTGGTCTTGATTTCAGGGTCCTGGGATTAAGCCCTGAGTCTGGCTCCCTGCTCAGCAGAGAATCTGCTTTTCCCTCTCCCTCTACCCCTCCCCCAGCTCATGCTCTCTCTGTCTCTCTCATGCTGTCTCTGAATCTCTCACGCTCTCTCTGTCCTTCTCTCAAATATATAAAATATTAAAAAACTGAACTAATAGATATAGAAAACAGATTGTCAGTTGCCATAAGTGGTGGGTTGTGTGTGGGGAGGGAAATTAGGTGAAGGGCGTCAAAAAGGTACAAACTTCCAGTTTTAAGATAAATAAGTTTTGAGAATACAGGGTACAGTATGATGACTATAGTTACTACTACTGTATTGTATATTTGAAAATTACTATGAAAATAGATCTTAAAAGTTCTCACCACAAGAAAAAAATATATATAACTATGTAAGGTGATGGATATGTTACCTAAATTATCATGACAATCATTTCATAATATATACACATATCAAATCATCTGTTGTGCATCTTAAACTTATATAATGTTATATGTTAATGATATCCCAATAAAATGGAAAAAAGAGATATAAGCAGTGGAACAACACAGAAATCATAAGTTCTAGAAATATTTAAGAAGCTGAGTGTACAGGGTAAGTGTCTGGGTGTGTGTGTGAAGAGACAATAAGGAATCAACTGTAATTTTATTTTTCACTCTATTTTTAATTTTCCTCTCTGTGTCACCAGATAGTTGATAATGGTGATTCCAGAGGCTTTAAAAGGAAATATTAATGGAAAATGATCTCATTTTGAATGAAAAGCACACAGACTTTGAGGTCCTATAACTACAAAGGTCTCATATGCAATTGTATTTACTGTCCTGGAGCTTAGCAGGAAGCTGTATCATCAAGACACAGATTTGGGGGCACCTGGTGGCTCAGTGGGTTAAAGCCTCTGCCTTCAGCTCAGGTCATATCTTAGGGTCCTGGGATGGAGCCCCGCGTCAGGCTCTCTGCTCAGCGGGGAGCCTGCTTTCCTCTCTCTCTCTCTGCCTGCCTCTCTGCCTACTTGTGATCTCTCTCTGTCAAATAAATAAAAATCTTAAAAAAAAAAAAAAAAGACACAGATTTGGTAACTAGAAACATGGAGATAGCAATTGAAGTTAGAGGAAGAGAACACCCAAAGAAGTTGGCAGAAGAGAGGTTTTAGGGCAAAGCCCTGTGGGACATCAACAATTACAACAGAGACTAAATTGAGAGCCTGAAATATTAATCACTTGTGTGACAGTTCATGTGTTGGGTTTTTGTTGTTGTTGTTGTTTTTTAATCTACCCTTGGCCTCAGTTTTATCATTTATATACTGGATATACATTTATATCATTATCATGACACAGGTAGGTAGTAAATGAAGTTAGCATTATGGATATGTGCATAGCTATTATCTTACCTGCTTGCCTGTGTCATGTACAAAGTTCAGTTTGTTTTACAGTGGTTCTTAACATTTTGTTTTAATTGAGCCCTTATGAAAACCTGATGAAAGTGTCCTCTTTCCTTCCAGAAAAATGCATATGAAAAATGCAAATCAAATATTGGCATGCAATTTCAAGGGGCTAGTGGATCCCCAGAACCCATCCATAACTCCATCCCTATAGCCTTATCTGAAGGAGTGAGACATCCAGAATGCGCATACAGTATTATTACCTTGGTTCTGGGACCTCAAGCTTAAATTCATTCCAGTTTTGCAGACTGTAGCAGAGCCCAGGAGTTCTTATATTTACGACAGAAGTAGGTACTCTTTTCTCTGTGGATATATACAGAGTGAGAATAGTCAAGGCATTAACACTTTCTACCATTTATTTTCCAACCACCTCATTTGGTAACCAGACAAAGGACAAATTGCCTTTTGATGTTCTAGCACCATCTATGATGTGACCTCAACCTCTTGGGCTTCAATAGCAGCAGTCCACTATTCATCCATGAGTGAGTCTACTGGCTTTTCTTTCCCTTGCTTTTCTTTCCTTCTCCAGCTATCTTTTATCCTTTTCCCTTTTATTCCAGAATTTTTTGGTTCTTTCCTTGAATTGAACACCATATGGAAGAGAAATGTAGTTTGGGTTCTCTGTATCTTTATTGAATACATTTTATATTCTCTATCTGGATTTTTAAGTAATCACACCTTTTTAGCTCTCACTTAGACTCCTTCTTCCCCCACTAAAACGAAGTATGTCCAACTTAAAGGCAGACTTGAATTAAGTTTTCCCCCCGTCGTTAAAGTCTTACTAGTTAATAAAAATGTTCTTGCTTCAGTTTTATACCCTGAATTTTCCCTTAAATACTCTTAAAATCTTCTATTGAGTAATCTCTTTAAGAACAGATGCTTACTCTGCACACTATCTTGTTCTGTGTGTTTTTTGTTTTCTAATTTTTTAAATTATATTTTATTTTATGTTTTTGATTTTGACATTCCAAATTGAAATGAATTTGCTGGGGTTGATACTTTCTAATGGTAGCCACAGTATTTTTCAAAGACAAATGTCCCTCAGTATTTCCTTCTTTTATGACTCTATTTCAGAAGTTGGTGGCTGCTGTCTCATAGCTCTTTCCAGATTGTATTTTTCATCTATCAGTAAAGCCAATATCTTTTTTTAATTCTTTTTTTAGATTTTATTTATTTATTTATTTGACAGGAAGAGAGATCACAAGTAGGCAGAGAAGCAGGCAGAGAGAGAGGGGGGAAAGTAGGCTCCCTTCTGAGCAGAGAGCCCAATGCAGGGGCTTGATGCTAGGACCCTGAGATCATGACCTGAGCTGAAGGCAGAGGCTTAACCCACTGAGCCACTCAGCTTCCCCAAAGCCAGTATCTTTATGACATATGGTAAGGAATGACCTTGAGTTTTTTTAATAGATGAAGTGCAATCTCCATTTATAAAATTACATTAACACGTCTGCATATTTTTAAGCCTGTTGACTTTGCTTCTGCATATTTTTAAGCCTGTTGACTTTGCTTTGCTTCAGAAGTCGTGTTCGGGGAACAATAAAGACTGTCATTTTAAACTGTGTATACACAAATCACTGGTAGTGTGCATCAAGCCATCTGCTCTGCCCAGGGCTTTTATTTTCCTTTTTCTTTTTCTATGCATATCTTGTTCTATGCATAACTGTGAAAAGACTTTAAAATGATAGTGTTTCATGCTACACATTTCCTGTGCTACAATCTTCATTACCTTGTCTTATGAAGAGATTACATCCTATAAAGTAGGTACAAAATCCCAGCATTAGACTGGTCCTTCCCCTTCCACATATCACTTGTTATTTAAACCAGTAGATCTTCAAATGTTATCTTCTGGATATCTTCAAATGCAATCTCTTCTGGAGCATAATTGTAATTTCAATAAATCTGATTACTCTTTGAAATCTGTGTGTACTAATACATTCAAAGCTTGATTATTTCAATCAGTTGGGTTACTCTGTTGCTGCTTCATGAAGGGTCAAGAAACAGCAAAGTAATTTTAACAAGTTTTGATTCTGAATGGAAGTGAGTACCTAGCTTCATTGTATACACTTTCCCTTGAGCCCCAGAATCTTCTCCTTATCCCGATTATTGGTCAGAATTAGATAATTTGCATGCTGCAAAAAACAACCACTACCTTTGCATAGTAAGATCACATTAATCTTGACATGACATCAACATTCTTTGATAGTAAAAAGCAAGGTTTTCCTTCTTTCAAGTTCTTGAAGAGTAATTCTGTTTACAACTGAGTCGTCTTCTGAAATGTCTCCTGCTGATATCACAGATGGAAAGAAATGTATCAGATAGGGCCCTTCTTCTTATAACACCCAGTTAACTCATTTGTATATGTCAAATTAATATCCAAAGAGGATTGTGTAGTGCTACCATCTCAAAATGAGGGTAGTCAAAAAGATCTATTCTTTTGTTACCAGATTTTTTTTTTAAGATTTTATTTTATTTATTTGACAGAGAGAGATCACAAGTAGACGGAGAGGCAAGTAGAGAGAGAGAGAGAGAGAGAGAGAGAGAGAAGCAGGCTCCCTGCTGAGCAGAGAGCCCGATGCGGGACTCGATCCCAGGACCCTGAGATCATGACCTGAGCCGAAGGCAGCGGCTTAACCCACTGAGCCACCCAGGTGCCCCTTGTTACCAGATTTTGAAGAAAATCCCACATCTATCATCCAGCTATTAACATAGAAGCAGTTTTATTTCAAATGATGAATATAAGAAAAGTTATAACTGAATCCATGTTTGCCATATGAAGTACATATAGCAATGCCAGCAACATTCAGAATTCATAGATGGGGACTTCTAGAAGTTTCCAAAGCCAGTGAATCCTTTAATACCTGTAGTAAAGACATGGGGAGGTCATTTGGAATGTTAATGTCAGGGGTCACTTGAAACTGTGGAACCTGATGTTGGCTGGTGTCTGGCTCTTTCTGTCTTCAAATGCCCTAAGTTCTCTCCCTTCCTTACTTCCCATATCGGTCAAAACCACTTCCCTAGGATGGACAGTAATATACTAACCTAGCTGTACTTATGTCAAGAATCAGAAGATTTAACCTAACCTAGTTTGTTTGCATCATAGAAAAGGAGTTCCTGTCACCTAAAGAAATTTTCAAGGATAGCCCTGAAATGAAACTTACATTCACTTTCAATCTACCGACCATTCATGTCATGGCAATTACTATGTCCATATAAAGGACTTTCAATGAACAGAATAAAAGGCAAAAAGTGTAATGTTTCTAAGTAGGGCACAACTGTTGGTGCTTTCTTTTGGTCTAAAAAAAAAAAGTCCTTGGCCTATGAACAATGAGTCACTTGTAAACCTGAAGTTTCTGGAGATTATAGTACTGTACTTGCTATGATTTGATTATTACAAACTTCTTAGAGAAATCACTACCATTTCAGAGGATTAGAAGGAGTCATTTCAGGGTGCCTATATGGCTCAGTCAGTTAAGCCTTTAGCTCTGGTCATGATCCTATGGTCCTCATCGGACTTCCTGCTCCATAGGGAGCCTGTTTTCCCTCCCCCTTTGCCTGCCACTCCCCCTGTTTGTGTGCTCTCTCTCTGTGTGTCAAATAAATAAAATAAAATCTTAAAAGAAAAGGTATTATTTCTGTCTTCTGACTACTCCATGTATTATGACAAGGGAGGAAAGGAAACTAACATGTTAGATATTTTATATGTATTTCCTCTAGTCGTTACAATAACCACATAAGGTAGATTCTATGATACCTCATTTTATAGACAAAGTGAGTTTCAAGAAATAAAATAAGTCGCTCAAAATTCTTTAAAGACAAAACCAACACAAATCTCTGAGTTACCATAGCCTAAGCTGATCATGCTTGAAATGCTCAAATCAATAGAATTGGATTTTATCTTCTCATTGACTTATAAAATGTTGTATATTGATGTGACTTTTTTGACACACAAGTCCATTCCCCTCACTTGACAGACAAGACTGGAGTTAGAAGAATGTCAAGAACCCAGATTGTTTTTTATGGCCAATACCGTGGCAAAGATGCTCATGTCTCTCTATTTCTTTATAAGAGCCCAGGAACTCTGGTAACTATGAAAACCTAAAATTTCAGAGTCTAATTAAGAAATTTGAGACAATTTGAAGCAACAGATTTTTGGTCTCCGTTCACTCCCATGGAGCCAGACTACCTGGTTCATGTCCTGGTTCCATTATTTATCGTTGTGTGACTTTGGGCAAGTTACTTGATTTCTCTATGCCTCAATTTCCTTATTTGTGAAATGGGAATAATAGTAATAGTAAGCTGGATAAGGTTTTTGTAAGGATTGTAAGGTATGAATCTACCAAGAATTGAAACGTACAATAGAATTGGTAGACAAGGACATTAAAACAAATATATTTTTAGTATTCAAAATGTTAAGTAGAGACAAGATGACTAAATGAAGCATAAGTATTCTGAGACAGAAAAGGACATAGGTAAAAAACTAAGACAATCTGAATAAAGTATGGACTACAGTTATATAGTTTTATAATTTTATAATTATGTATCAATATTGCTTCACAATTATATTTGTGAAAGATGTTAGTAGTAAGGGAAACTGGGTGCGGGTACATGAGAATTTTATGTATAATCTCCCTTTTTTAAAAAAAATCTAAAACCGGGGCACCTGCGTGGCTCAGTTGTTAAGCAGCTGCCTTTGGCTCGGGTCATGATCCCAGGGTCCTGGGGTTGAGGTCCTCATCAGGCTCCCTGCTCAGCGGGAAGCCTGCTTCTCCTCTCCAGCTTCCCCTGCTTGTGTTCCCTCTCTCTGTGTCTCTGTCAAATAAATAAATAAAATCTTTTTAAAAATCCAAAACCATTCTAAAGAAAAGTTCATTTTTTATGAGATTTTTTAAATGAAAAATAAATTTTAAAAATTCACATTTCCTACTCTCACCTTCTCCTTTATGTTCCCCTGCCCCCCTCCCAGAGGGACTGGGACAAACAGGTTCTATTTCTTCATGGTGTTAGAGGAAGGACTGATCCTCATGCTGCTGTCTATGCTGGTACTTGAACCTCCTGTTAAGCCAGAGTAATTCAATCTTTCATCCTGCTCTCTTTCAGTGCTCCTCCTAAAGTTAAAAGTGTCTGACTGAAGATTGTGTGACTCATTTTTAAAGGAGCTCTAAACACAACATGTTTGTTTGTACTATCAATTCTGCTCCGCAGAGGCCATCCCTAGATAGGCTCTTGATGCTTCCAGAATATCAGACATGCATAAGACATCAGGTCCCTTTCTTTGTTTTGGCTTTTTCTTTAGTGCATGTTTCTTCTTCTTTTTAAAATTCACACTGAATCCATTTGTTCTGACAGCAGCCCTGCTGGTGGTGGCAGTGGAGTGGAGTGTGGGGAAGCTGGGGAGAAACTAATCTATGAGCATCCAAACCCTGTCTCACCCCTTCCAAACTCCCCTCTTTCCTAACACAAATGGAGTGTGAATTCGATTACATTTTATTTTTTGTATTCTATGTTGGGAGCAAAACTATTTCTTTTTATTGTGTAAGGGAACCTATTAAAAGATACAAAATCCTTTTACTTTTTTCTGATGAATTTTGGTTTTAAAGACTATTGTCATCGTAAGGATTCAAATGCAGTAGTATACACATTGACCACTTGATTTTATTTCATTTTTGTTTTTATTTTGAAAAAATTTTGAGTATAATTGACAATGTTACATGAATTTCAGGTGTACAACATAGTTATTAAACTTTTCTAAACGTTATGCTACATTCACCACAAGTGTAGTTACCATCTGTCACCATACACCGGTATTACAATATCATTGACTATATTCCTTATGCTGTGCCTTTATTACCACAACTTACTCATTCCATAATAGAAGCTTGTATCTCCCACTCCACTTCACCCATTTTGCCCATCTGCCCACTCCCCTCCCCTCTGAAAACCATCAGTTTGTTCTCTGTATTTATAAGAATGACCACTTGATTTTAAACTCTCCCTACACTATTCATCCCTGAAAAGTTGAAATTGCATGATTTAGACTTAACGATTAAGCCACTGCTGGAAAGGAAAAACAAAAACAAAAACGAAACAGCACTTTGCTATTCACCTTCCTTTGCCCCACCAAAATACATTTGGATGAATTCTAGAATGTATGATAAAAGGAAATGCTATTGTACTGTTAAAAATTATATCTTGAGGGACGTCTGGGTGGCTCAGTCAGGTAAGTGTCTACCTTTGGCTCAGGGCATGATCCCAGGGGCCTGGGATCCAGCCCCTCACCAGGCTCCCTTCTCAGCTGGGAGCCTGCTTCTCTCCTTGCTTGTGCTCTCTCTCTCTGTCAAATGAATAAAATCCTTTTAAAAATTATATCTGAAACTTAAAAATCTAATACTTTGGAGGATTAAATAATGCACATGCTCTTAGAAAGTTTTATAAACCCTTGTAATTTTATTATACATATTTATATTATAATGAATCAGTTGATGATTCATTTAAATAAAGCCATATTTTACTTAAGACATAATTCAAGATCTCTTGTTAAAGAAGAGACGGATGAAGTAGTCCTCCAGATATTCCTCAAAGACTTTGGTTTTATACTTGCAAGACTCGTTTGCCTCAACAATATTGATAATGGCAGAAATGATTTTCACCTATTTGCAGAATCAACCCAACCAGATGAACCTAACTACTGGCAAATTTGTGCTTTTAAGATCAGTCTATTTGTCTTCTCAAATAGAAAAGAAATCACATAGATTAGGCATTTATGTGGTACACTGCTACGGTACTTCTGAGATTTTGTATTTAAGAAGCTTTTCTTTTTTTTTTCAGACAATGAAAAAAAATGTGTTTTTCAGTCTGCTTCTGTCTTCTAAGCTCCAGCCTTTGGGGTGCCTGATTAGATATGTTTACTTGGCTGTCTGATTGTAAACGTCTCACACACACACACACGCACACACACACACACACACACACACACACACAATCTCTTCTCTAGTAACTTCAGATGACTATTTTCAGCACATGTCATGGTCTTTGACAATGAGGTGACTTTCTCACATCATTGTCTCTCTAAGTTTCCTTACTAGAATCCCACTCACTTATTGATAATAGACTTTCATCCTCCTTTAAGATTTAGTTCTGGTGAACCTTTCTTTATCTCCCTATTCTGACATCCTAATTACTTTTGTACATACCTCTCCCAAGGCATGTGAAATCCTAGAAAGTAGAAGCCCTGACTTACTTGCTTGTGAATAGACTGCCATGCTAGATGGGCAAATGTGTATGTGGGAGCATGCGTGTAGGAGTATGAATGTGTGTGTGTGTGTGTGTGTGTGTGTGTGTGTGTGTGTGTGTGTTGAGAGGTTGATGTGTTCGAGATGCTTGCTGGCTAGGACTGGACAAAATGAGTAGGAATAAGAAGACAAAAGAGATCCATTTCTCTGTATAATAGAGTAACAAGTATCGGGGGATTGTTCTCCAGGTTGTTAGAGAAAACGTTTGCATGATCTTAGACTGGTTTTGAGAGAATGAAAGCAACTGGAGCATAGCAGGAAATCAGGTCCAGGGAGAATGACTAGAGAGGTCACACTGTTTTTCTGAACAATGGTGTCTAATACTTATTTTTAAATATTTTTTGCGTAATGCTACTAAAATTCTTCAGTGTAACTTATATTGATGGTGTCTTAGGAAAAGAGGAAAAGCCTAGACTGATTTGGAGTAAATCTCTGCAAATAGAAAGGAAGAGAGATGCAGTAACATGCTGAGAGGCTTACTGAAAATGCACCATGGACAGTAGAAAGTGTGTATGAGGTATCCAAGGGAATGTGAAGATTCCTGTAAGTCTCTGGGAATTTTCAGGAGCATGCTGGAGTTCTTACAACAGTTGAGATGAAGTATCGAATAATTTTATGGAGCACTAAAGGAAAAGACGGAGAATGCTGGAGGATTTGGGAAGATTCTCATTATACAAAGTTTAAACAACTTTAGCACTAAAATTAGAAAATATTAAATTCAATTCAATTTTTATGATGCCAAAATATGCTTTGCAAGCTGCAATTTTTCTCTTTGTTTATGAAATAAGAGGTTACTTACATTCTTTGGAGGTTGACATCTCCAAAATAGCCCTCAGTATATAGAAAGGAACAAGTCTTACTCAAGCATTCACTATAATATGGGAGGGTTTTCTGGTCTGCGTATTCAGGACACCTGAATCTCTAATGAGGATACTTACTAATTAGCACTATTGAGGGGGTATGATGACCAGGAAATCATTATTCAGTAATGAACATATCACAAGTGGCTAGAACTAAATAATGTTCACTAAATATTTATCTTAAATATGTATGTGTGTTTATAAATGTGAATCAATATTCATTTACATATACATCTGAATATATATTTGGATTATGTGTTTGAATATATTCAAATATAGTTTATATGTATGTGTATATTTTTTCTCAAAGAATTTCAGATCTATAAAAAAAAGAAATGCTCTAGGATAAAGTTAGTATTGAATAATAACCTCCAAGAGACTTTACCAGGCTTAGCTAGAATAAATCTGTCTTCTTTCTAGATCCTTTTCAATTTTTCTTTTTCATCATCTTATATGTTTATGAGAGTTCCAATTTCTCAGTATCATCAGACATTTTTGTTTTAGGCGTTCTGGTAGGCGTGTAGAGATAGTTCTTTGTGGTTTTAATTTGCATTTCCATGATGACTAATAAAGTTGAATACTTTTTTCTATGTTTAACGGCCAAATGGATAGCTACTTTTGTGCAATATCTGTTCAAATTTTTTGCCATTATTTTCCTCCCAAATTGTGTGCTTTTTGCTGTTGTTTTTGTGTGTTTTTTGCTGTTGTTTAAATACAAAGATCCTTCCTTAGTTGTATATATTACCTCAAAAGTACTTTATCTGATAATATCAATGAGCTTTAATTTGGTTACTGTTTGCATGTCTTATATTTTACTGTTCTTTTATTTTTAAGTTTTATATGGCCTTATGTTTATATCATCTTTTAATTACAGTATTTAAACAATTTCCTTGTAATTTAAATACTGATAGAGTTGAGATTAAATCCACTACCTTAATACTTATTATGTATTTTTTTTTTTTTTTCCTTTAACAACGTCCTAATAATACACCTGGCTGTATTTTTCTTTGTTTCTATCCTGCTTGGAGAATACTGATTTTCTTTGATTAATGGGTCCATGTCATTCATCAGAGCTGAAAAAAATTTGCCTTTACTTTCTCAAATACTGTTTTGTCCTCTCCTCTCCTTATGTGACTCTAGTTACATATGTGGTTTTATGTTTCCTGTTTATTTTTTCCTTTTTTTCTCTGTTTGCATATTTTCTATAATTTTTCTTGACTCAGCTAATCCTGTTTTGTGCTGTACCCTTTTTGAATTTAAAACTATCCATGTGACTCTGAACTGTAGATATAATATTCTTCTTTCTAAAATACCCAATGATTTTCTATAGCTTCTAAATTTGTGCTGAAATTCTCCATTTTCTTTATTTTCCTAACATATTAATCATAGTTATTTTGGAATTCTTATCTGTTAATTCCAATATTATGATCATCCTCTGGGTCTGCTTCTACTGACTTTTTTTTTTCTTTCTTTACTGTCAGTTTTCTGGCAACTCAATAACTAATAATTATATGCTGAAGATTGGGAAAGATATAGTGTAGAGTTTATGGATTGTGTTGTATTCTTCCAAAGAAGGTTAGGTTTTGTTGCTCAGGCAGTTTAACTATTGATAAGTCATCTTTTACGCATCTATTGATGCCTGATTTTAGACTTTGTTAGAACACGTCTATTTTAATTATGCCTCTACTTCTAGGATCTGAATTGTACTCTCTATACATGCACTTTCTGGAGTCTCATTTAAAAGCCCATAGTATTTTCCATGGTCTCTATTTTGGTTATGCTGAACACCTACCTCTTCTCCACACCTAATGACATCTGAAGTCTTCACTCAGCTCTTTAGTTTCCCAGTGGCCTTTCTCTGCCATGCCTTCGAGAGTCTTACCATATATATATGCCCAGCTTATGAATTATCCAGGGACCTAAGAGGAAATTATTTTTAAAGATTTATTTATTTATTTTAGAAAGATGAAGGAGGAGCAGAGGGAGAGAAAGATTGAGAATCTCAAGCAGATTCCCTGCTGAGATTCCCAACATGGGGCTTGATCCCACAACCCTGAGATCATGACCTGAGCCAAAATCAAGAGTAAGATACCCCAAGAATAAATTTAATTTAGATTTTTGTGGCTATGTCTGTGAAGTTTTGACCTGTCCAATATTATGACCCACAAATCCCAATTGCCTTATCATCCCCAAATTTCAACTTCTTTTTTCTTCTGCCCACCTATATAACCACTTTCTATTCGGTCTTTTGTCCTTAAATTACACTTTGGAAACTTCCTCAATTTGAAAGCCTGGATTGATATGAAGTCCTTTTCATAGGTTTTCCTTCTATCAAATATAGCTTTTTGCTAATTACTATTCAGAAGCCACTAATAATTTTTAGATAGTTTAATGATTTTATAATTTTTATGTAATTTAATAGTTTTTATTTTTGGCCCAGGTTTATAATTGTTGACTGTAGGAGTATAAGCCAATACCAGCTTCTCCATTATGGATGTATTTCTCTATTTTCTTACTTTCTTTGTATTTTTCTTTTCATTTTAGTTTTGCTTTATTTAGCTTATTAGTTAATTGTTTTACCTTTTGGAATTACTGTATAGGAAGTATAACACACCTCCTTAATTTATAGAACATAATATTTTAAAATTACACATACTAAATCCAGTCGATACATGAATCTTAGATTAGTTAATTCCATTTTTTCCCTTCCCAAATTGGTGTTATTATTTTAATGCATTTTAATTCTACATATATTTTAAATGCCATGACTTTATACTTCTAATATTTATTTAGTCCCATTTCTCATCACTCTGTTGTGTATTTCTATTTTTCCAACTGTAATAATTTTTCTTCTATCTGAAGAATTCCCTGTGTTTGTTGTTTTATTTCATTTTGGTTTTTAGTGTGAGATATTATTGGTAATGGTTCGCCCCAATTTTTCTTGTGTGAAAGTGTCTTTGATGTACTTTTGTTTTTGAAGGATATTTTCACTAAGTTGGCAGTTAATTCCTTTCTGCATTTTAAACATAGTCTTACTGCCTCCGGAGTTTCTGTGGAAAAGTCAGGTATCAGAGTAAAAGTATAGTGTGATTTGCTGCCCTCTGCCTACTTTTAGAATTTTTCTTTGTGCCTTTGGTTTTCATCAATTTTAATATAACATTCCCAGAGTTCCAGGTATAGTTTTCTTTGATTTACTCTTCTGGAGATTCACAGAACTTCTCTAATCTGTGGATTATTACTGTTTCTAAGTTTTGAAAAAATTCTTAGCTATGATCTCATCAGTAATTTCTGTCTTTTCACACTCTTCCTTCCTAAGATTACAAATTTACATATAACAGGCTTTTTTTCTTTCTTGCCTATAGATGGCTTAAGATACTTTCATCTCTTTTTAATTTTGCAATGTTTTAATTTGTATATTTTCCAGTGACTTGGTTTTTGGTTCATATTTCTTAAATCTTATTTCTTAAATCTGCTATATCTAATTTACTGTTAGGTGCTTACTCTTTTAAAAAAATTATTATGTCATTTGCGACATCTTTTAATTTTGCATTTTCCATCAGAATATTTTCATATATTCCAGTTTTTTATTGAATTTCTTAATCTTGTAATCTATTTTATTGAATATATAAATCAATTATATTAATGTTCACAACTGGTAACTCTAATACCTGTAATCATTTATGGATTTGCTCTTTTTTTTTTTTTCTCTTGCGTTTTGGGTTCTTCTTTTGTTTTTGTTTTTTGGTTAGTTATTCCTGTGGCATACTTGATCATTTTTTATTGAATTCCAGATAATGAGTATATAAAATCACAAATATAATTCGAGGCCCTTATTATCATTATCTTTTTTCATAGAGGATGTTATTTTGCTTTCAAGGAAGCCATTAAAATAGGGCAGATTTCATAGAATTAAAAGCTGGATTTCACTCTTTTATGCAGGTTAATCTATTTTTTATTGGATTTTATCCTTAGAGTGTATAAGTTTCGGACTCAAACTGGAAGTCAGAATGCCCTTCAGTGGACCTAAACTATAATTTTTGTTTTCATGTTCCCACAAAATTGCTGGAATTTCTCTTCAGCTTGCTAATTTCTTATTACCACATTCTGCTTATCTTTTTAGCCTCTCCATGTTGAAGTGCTTAAAAATGCCCTAAAAGTATTTTAAAAGTAGTAAATTTTTTTTAAAGATTTTATTTATTTATTTGACAGAGATTACAAGTAGACAGAGAGGCAGGCAGAGAGGAAGGGAAGCAGACTCCCTGCTGAGCAGAGAGCCTGATGTGGAGCTCGATCCCAGGATCCTGGAATCATGACCTGAGCCAAAGGCAGAGAATTTAGCCCACTGAGCCCCCCAGGTGCCCCTAAAAGTAGCAAAATTTTTAGAATAGTTGTAATGTGGGGTTTAGCCCAATTTTTGTTTCTTTATTTCAGGATCCTATCTGTTGATGCCTTGGTTACCTTGATATCTCTTCAATGATATCAAACATATTTTTTTCTGCTTTCCTGTTTGTTTTTGGTGAAGGTATTGAAAGTCAACAAACTATTTCACCCTTATAAGAAAAAGAACTCTGAAACAGCTTTTATTTTTTATCTTTCAGTATCTTTATTTTCCATAGAAACTAGACACCATTAACTTTTTTTTTTTTATTTGATAGAGAGCACAAGTAGGCAGAGAGGCAGGCAGAGAGAGAGGGGAAGCAGGCTCCCCGCTGAGCAGAGAGCCCGATGCAGGGCTCCATCCCAGGATCCTGGGATCATGACCTGAGCTGAAGGCAGAGGCTTTAACCCACTGAGCCACCCAGGGGCCCCAAGACACCATTAACTCTTAAAAGCAGGTCACTCCAAAAATACTTAACCTCGTAAGTCAGATTCTTTTATTTTAACAAACTCTACTACATTATTTTTAAATGTAAAAATGCATTTAAGAACTGGGAAATGAAATGTAAAAGTTTGTGCCAACAAGTTATCTAAATATTGATAGAACACAAAATTAAATTCTCTGTGTAACACACAGGGATTTTAATATTGCAGAATTTTGGTCCTCTTATAAGGTAACATACAATACTACAAGTTACTCTTAGCTTACTTATTCCAAGAAATATGAAATATTGAAAATAAAAAATCCTTCCCATAACTTTTTTACCTAATATCTAAATCAACTTAAGAGATGTACATGAAGGGAAAAAAACCTTTTTTTTTTTTTCCTTAGGAAAAAACACTTTAATCACTGTCCTGAGAATAATGAATTAACTCTGAAATATCAAATTCACCAAATTTTGGCAAATGGAGCACCCAAAATAGATCATGGGCAACTTTTTTTCCTTAAGTCTTTTTGCCTAAGAAATTCTGTTGGAAGCTTTTGGTATTGACAAAAAAAGTTTATCAAACTTCACTTTAATGGGTCTCAAAATTCTCTGACAGGCTTTGGTCAAGATGTTGCTATTTTAGAAGTACTGATTTTAAAATCTCACAATTTAAAACTACCTCAAAAATGGTCTGGAAAACATTCCTTTCCTTTTGAAGGCTTTACATAGCATTTATATCATTAATCAGTCTTTCACTATTAAACTTAAATAGCAGGTAAGACAAAGAGCTCGTAGACATTCTTTCACAATCAGGACAGTGCAATGTTCTAGACAATATTCATGTAGCCAGTCTGGGCTTTCTGATCCTAGTTGGTGACTTTGCCAGCCCCAGCAGCGTGTGCTGCCATGATGATACTTGTAACAACTGTCTGCATCATATCATGAACAGCAAAATGACCCAGAGGACAATAAAAATGTTCAACACACATAACTTTGTTAGAAATCATTTCAATGATAGCAGCAACCCTAGATTTCAACAATTTGGGCCAACTGGCATCTTCTTAACAGAGCAGCTACAATCTCCTTCCACTGCTTGGCAAACTTACAAGCAACGTGAGGAGTGGAACACTCCAGCTCACATGGATAACAGCATTAATCTGGCCTGAATGGTTTGGGATAATCACCTGAACAGTGAAGCCAGCTTCTTTCATTAGTAAGTCATTTTTGCTGTCACCAGCCACACTGTCACAAGCATTTTTGACAGACATGTTCTTGACATTGAAGACCATGCTGTTCCCAGCCTTCACACAAAGTTTCAAAATGCATTCCAACAGACTTTATTTCAGTTGTAATGCTGAATGAAGCAAAGATGGTGGTTATGCCTGGTTTATTTTTTATTAAGTATACTCTATGCTGGGTCTCAAACTCACAATGCTGAGATCAAGAATTGCATGCTCCATCAACTAAGCCAGCCAGGTGCTCCATTATGTCTGGTTTAGAACACTAGTCTCCACTCAGCTCCAGCAGCTATACTACTACCACCAATTTTATAAACAATCTGGAGGGAGAGATGAAGGACTTGTCAATTGTATGACTTGGTGGCAGGATATAATCCAGAGCTTCAAGCAATATAGTTCCACTGGCACTTCCATCCTTCTAGTAAATTTCCAGCTCTTGAACCAAGGTATTTTAGCACTCGGTTCCAACACGTTCCACCACTCAAATCAGAAGTTGGCACAAATGTTACTGTGTTAAGTTTATGGAAATTTTTCTTAATGTAGAGGCTGACTTCCTCAAATCTCTTTTAATTATAGAATGGCTTGGTAGAATCCACTGTGTTAACACCAACAGTTAGTTGGTTCAAACCCAACATGTAAGCCAGTAGGGCATGCTGATAGGTCCACACAATCTTGGAGACACTCACTTTGAATTTACAAATATCAGCAGCAAAAATCAGAACAACACTGTCAGCCTGAGGTGTATCTGTGATCGTATTTTGATAAAGTCTCTCTGTCCTGAAGTATGAGTGAAGGCCACATATTTACTGGTCTCAAATTTCCACAAGGAGATACCCAGGGCCATACCTTATTCACATTCAAGTTTAAGTTTTTCCAAGATCCAGGCATATCTAAAGGAAACTTTCCCATTTTAGCAGACTCATTCTCAAAAACGTTGGTTATTCTGTTGATTCCAGCCACATTTGTAGAACAGATGGCTGGTAGTAATAGACTTGCTTGAATTTACATGTCCAACCCAATGACAGCAGTATGATGGGAATCTTTTCCTTTTCCATTTTGGCTTAAATTTAGTGATGTTTTTCATAAGACCTGTGTTCTCATGGCAAACTCGTAACAACAACAAAAAAATTTGTTTTTAACTAAGTAAATTTTATAATGTGTTAGTAGCCTACTCTCCTTTATGCATGTCAGAATAGTCATTTTTCAAGAAACAGTACTGCTTCATTCTCTAAATATATGGATTTTGTCAGCTGCCTTTAGGAAAGTATGGCACAATAGTAGTCTTACCATATTCTGTTTCTTATATTCTATCTACACAAATTATACAAATGGAAAAAACAAACAAAATAAGGGAAATTTTACAGTCTTTATGTATTTTACCATAATTGTGTTTTTGTCTTCTCGCCTCAAAAAAAAAAAAAAAAGTGGTATCTGAAAGTCATCATTGTCGGTCATTTTAGGTAACATAGCCAGAGGCAGTCCTCCTCAAGTGTTGTATTAAAGGGGATTTCTAAAATAGAGTCAGAGGGGATGAGATTTCCAGTTCTCAGAACTTCAAAGCAGATCAAACAAAGGCAACTCATCAGCTGGTGAGTTTTAAATCAATTTTGATGATAACTACTCATTTCCTAATGTTACTGTGACTAGAATATAAAGCAGATTTGTATACAAAAAACTTTCTAATGTTGGTTCTGAAATTGTCACTCACTGCATTATCAAAGTGAGTTTTTCTTACTAATGTGAGGCCCTACAAAAATATTCCCTAAAATACACATACTCTACATGAGTGTTTATTTTAATTGCAATGAAAGACATCCATTAAAGTTTATGTTTATTAAATCTTATTATATAAATATTATATTTTTAGTAAACTTAATCTAAGTGAAACAGTGAAAAAAACCAACTACCTAAAAATGTTTCAAAACTGCTGTGAAATGTGTTACATAGTCAATGATAATAATAACCAGTGATATAATAACCAATAATATGTAACCCATAATCACCACATAATTAATAACATAATTACATAATCAATGAGTATAATAATTAATCATTATAATATATATAATAATGTAGTGTGAGTTTCTTAAGACTGTTGATTAAAAAGCCCTATAGTTCCATACAGAGTTACTGCAGGAAGTCTTGATGTGAACTAATGTATACATCATAATTTATAGGTAATATAAAAATATCAACCTACTTTTTAAGTTTTAATTTTGTTAGAATCATGATTGATATGCTCTACATTTATACTCAATTATTATCACTGTGTATTTTCTTATTCAACAATTACAATGCTTATCACTATTATGAAATGGTCTGTGATATTATTATATCTTCAAAACAGTTCTTATAATTGAAAAGCTTAGAAAATTATTGATATATTAAAAACACTATTTAACCTCCCTGAGCCTAACTTTTTTTTTCACTTTGGATGAAAATTTTACCATCTACCATATGGAAATGTAGTAGATGTTGAGGGCATTTAGTAAATATTAATTTCTTTTTAATTTTTTTAAGATTTTACTTATTTATTTGACAGAAAGAGAGAGTGGGAACAAAAGAAGGGGGAGTGGGAGAGAGAGGAGGAAGCAGGCTTCCCAGCGAGCAGAGAGCCCAATGTGAGGCTCCATCCCAGGACCCTGAGATCATGACCTGAGCAGAAGGCAGAGGCTTATCCCACTGAGCCAGCCAGGTGCCCCATAAATATTAATTTCTTTACTTGTCTTTACCCACATGTACCAAAAGCATAGTTTTGCTTTGTAAGATATATTATCACATTTAAATCAAAGTTATCAACTCTTAATTTTGTCACAATTCTGATTTTTTAAACAAATTACTAGAGAGAGAACTGATAGAAAAATTCAAACTACTAGCAGAAATTACCACTGAAGAGGAGCAAAACAATGACAGAAATATAGTTTAATAATCACTAAGCCTAAACATTAAAAGAGGTCATTAAAATGAGAAATGATAATTATGTGATGTGATAGAGGCACTAACTATTGCAACAAGGGCAAAAATGTTAAATATATAAATGTATCAAATTAACATGTACACCTTAGGCGTACATAATGTTATACGTCAAATTTCAATTTTTAAAAGTTAACATATTTATTTCTCCTAAAAAACAATCAACCAAAAAGTAAAAGTCTAAGAGTTTAAGCTTTATGTACATTCTTTTCTTTAATATTTATAACAAATTTGCCTGTCACAAGAATATAGTAGCATTATTCCCACCTTACAGAAGGGGAAACAAGGAGATTAAGAAATCTCCCAAGACTACAGAACAAGTTAGTGATGGGGCTGGCTTTAACTACACTTCTTTTCATTAATTAAATCTTACCCAAATCTGCTATGAGGGGTGGTCTCTTAATTGATTTTGATGCATTCTGGGCAATAATATGATCTGGGATATGAGGTAAGAGGAAGAAATAAATCACTGCTTCCTTTACTTTAAGAACTCACGCCTGTCTTTCCTTTCCTGGTTCATTAAGCATTTCCTCTCTCTCTCTTTCATGGTGAGCAGCTTCCTATAAATTTCTCCCAGTCCTGTTATACTGTGAATGTTCCCATTTCTAGAGATATCAAATTTAAGGGAGCTTTGACAGCTCTGGCTTTTCTGATACAGTCAAAGAGCCTTAGTCTAGCTTTCCTGTGAAATGTTTTTTTTAAGATAGCAGAGAGAAACTCTCTATATATGTAGAGAGAAATAAAACTCCTTAGGCACTTTTCCCAGCATCATTCTCTGAAGTAAAAATTGATCTAAGATAGAATACTGTAATTAAGTGGCAACTCTATTGCTAATTCCCCTGAGGAATGTCAGTGGCATAGCCTGCCTGATCTGTAGAAAACAAGTTAGCAGAGTTAAGACTAACATAGGCTAGGCTTTTTCTCTTACCTTCCTTGACTACCAGCCTTGCTGGTTTGTCATGGTTGAATAGGTATATTCAAGTATGAAAGAGTACTTGGGCGGCGCCTGGGTGGCTCAGTGGGTTAAAGCCTCTGTCTTCGGCTCAGGTCATGATCCCAGGGTCCTGGGATCGAGCCCCATGTCGGGCTCTCTGCTCCGCAGAGAGCCTGCTTTGTCTTCTCTCTCCCCGCCTGCCTCTCTGCCTGCTTGTGATCTCTGTCAAATAAATAAATAAAAATCTATAAGAAAGAGTACTTGGTCCATGTTTTCCTTAATGACCTGTCTTAATAACATAGTCCTCTCTTGAGAACATTACTGCTATTGGAGCCAAATTCTGCTACTTTGGTGAACACTGATTAATCATACTCACTAGGTAACTACGTGTATACCACAGTTTACTGAATAAACTGATGACTGAGCATAAACATTTATCTACACAGGCAGAGAATTTCAGGAATAATTGGACTTTGAAACCATAACTACTAATGCAGAGATGCCCTTAAGAGAATGTAACATTCAGAGAGTAACCTTTGTTGATTAATAGCTCATTTCTCAATTTTGCTTTTCATTAGCATCGCTTGACACTCAAAAACCTGTCAATATTGTGAGTGTAGTAAACTGTTTGTGTTAGTGTTTGGGAAATGATATCGATATACTATATGTCACTTTTACAGTAGTGACTACTGGCATATAAATGGTTTATTTCCATTTTCCCGCTGTGATATACTTTAAAAAATTCTTTCTCTGACTATATTTCTCTAAAATTCTTCCCTGTTTTCCCCCTTAAAGTAGGAAGGAAAGAGAGAGAGATTAATTCACAGATTTTATCCGTGATAATGTCCCCTCTTTCCTTTCTGTAAATCAATATAGGAAGAGTGCAATTCAAACTCTTCTTGCCAAATGGGCATCGTACTTTGAGCATATGATCCATTTATTCAGGGCCCTAGGGCTCTGTTGTAAACTTCCAGGTACAAAAGAAAGGAGGAGTCTCAAGAGTAGGCTAGAGGATATAAAATGTAATGATAAAATACAAAGGTCAACAGGTGAATGAAACAGACAACTGTATGCATCAAATGTGATAATGGGATGTGACTGATTTGGTGAGAGGCCCAGAGTCTGGCCCTGGGGCTTTGAAGTAGTGGGCCATGTCTCTGACCTCCCTGCTTCAGCCTCTTTAAGTAGTGTGGCAATAAGCCAAGTGCCCGGTTGATCTGACCTGGGGTGAAACCTTGTCACCGAAGACTCCCACTCTCTATCCAGAGTGAAGGCTCCCACAGGAGAAAGTACAGATTCTTTTCTCACCAATTGACATGCTCATACCTGCAGACATAACATAACAGACATAAACAGGCTAGCTTTTTCTTATTATTTTTCCTAAAACACAAACACTGTAGATCTTATTAGACAAAGAGAATATGCAATTCATGTATATCTTTCACAACTCTCTGGTTTTTGTTGAACAAAAGTGGATATAAGTGGGAATAATTCTTTGTTTTCCCTATGGGATTATTCAGTTAGAAAATATACAAAGCAATCCAGCCATTCAGAAAATGGTAAAAATCTATTAATATCAGTCTGTGTACTTGGAAAAGAAAAATATGCCATGATAACGAAAGCTGTTTGCCAGCCATTTGCCCAGTCCTGTGCATAGTATCTGAGACCAGGTTATCTGTAAATGTTCTCTAGATGTCAGTACTTTTGAGCCCACTGCATTTGTGCTCATGCGGTAACAATTTTATAATCTTAAAAAGTTGCCTATTGCATTTGATGAATCAAGAGTAACTGTATGTCCATATTTCTTAGAAACAGGAAGTTTCATTTTAGATTCAGCCACTAAGTGCATAGATAGTAAAGAGTTATTTGAAGGAACGTAAAGAAATATTTAAGTGGCACACATGATACTGTGGAAGAAAAATAAAGCCATATTAATCTGCATCCTGGAAGGTCAATAGGCAATTAGGGTCGCATCTCAACTCCTTCTAAAACACATAATCATAATGTCTGTAATGATAAAAAATTACTCTAATAGTGACCTGAAGAATGAAATTCTCCTTTTAAACTTGAAATCAGGAACATGGAAGCAAATCTCAATTTTTCTTAAAGTGTGACCTGAATAGAATCACTTGGGGAGTCTTGTTAAAAATGCAGACTCCTGAAATTGCTCCAAAATAATCAACTGTAAAAGCTTACTTGTAAAGGAAGAGATGACAATATCTAATACTAGCTTCCTTAAGTAGGTCTTATATATCCGTTAATTTATCCATTTAGCAAATGTTTATTGTGCACTTACTAAATTTGCAGTACTTTCAGACTTGGGATTAAAGACGAATCAAATGATTCCTGCTGCAGAGAACCTCAGAGTTTCTTGATAATGACAAAATTCAAATTATTGTTATTGCAATGCAATGGAGATACCACCTGGAAAAACTGGACCCAGAGTGGTAGAGGATAAAGAGACGTCAGGTTGATGAAGAACAACGTATGGTCTCCACTAAAAAAGCTAAGTTTGGAGAAGATCAAAGGTAAAGAGATGAGTTTGGGGACCATCACAATGAATCAGAAGAGAGATGCAGATTGAAAAGAGGATACACAATTTTTTCTTCCTTCTTTTGGAAATAAACTTCCCCATTCCTGTGGCAAAGTGCTCCCTGCCTCCCTCCCCAGACACACACACACACATGCACACACACACACACACACACACCCATGGGATTTTGTTAGTGCTGTCAATCATAGTACTATATAATCCTGACAAAATGAAAGGTCCAAGGTTTGTGTGTATTACTGACCATACTGATTATCTATCCCTTCCATTACTACTTTCAGTGGATAAGAAACTGCTTATGACAAAGGATGTGAAAGGAACCAAATAATAACCAAAAGATGAAACCAGAGCAATTTCATAGGTGCAGAAGGATCAACAAAAGTAAAACCCAATGGTAATTTTAGGAATATTTTAAGTAATATAAGCATCCATTAAAGCTATAACCAACCTCAGACAATTCTGTTAATGCTCTTTTCCTCTTTCTCCCCTTTCTTTCTTTCCTTGACATCAGGAAGGTCCAGTAATGGTGGCTGTGCAAGGATGAAGTATTAGCGTTGGGGTTAGGAAGCTTTATAAGCTAGGAAATTGCCTACATAAGGGATTGAACAATTAAGAAAATATGCTGAGGATGATGGGGCTTGGTTTCTCACTGATGAAGAAGTGAATACAAATATGGAACAGGAGAAGATTCCAATGGCTCATAAACTCTGTAGTATAGAATGGAATAAGAGGTTTAGTAGAAAATGTAAATAAAAGGCAAGCCAAACTTTGAGACCCTAGTATCAATGAACTAAACTCACATGCAGACCCTGATTTCTACATACTATTATTCACTAAAAGAACCAAGTAGCTTATCCAAATCAGGGTCAAGGAAAGTAGAGAATGAGCTTGGAACATCTTTTTATGCCAAAACAGGTTGGAAGACATATCTAACTGAAGGGGTTCCTCCTGTCCAAATCTGAGAAAATTTCAGCATCAAAATAATCATATGTTGGGTTACAAACCACTGAACTAATAAAAATAGGTAGAGATTAGAGAAACCGTTCTTTACAATAGAATATCAAACAATAAATATAGGAAAAGTGTTACAATTTGAAATACCCATTATAGCAATAATAAATTCAATACATGCTGCATCTAGAGGTGAACGTGAGCTGAAGAATGGGATATTTGCATGAAACCAAAGTATCTCCACAAAAAAAAATGTTTAGTAATTCCAAAGTAATGTTCCAGAGGAGAGTCCTGGCAGACATAATATTTATCAAGTAATCAAATTAGCACTATCAGTAATGGAACAAATTAGCATCATGTGCCACCTAATAGAATATAATGAAACCACCACCTCCCTTCTGCAGTATTCTTGCCAAAAATGCATAATGTGCTCCTCTTCTGGAGGAAACATTAGACAAATCCACATTGAGGAAAACTACAAAATGAAGGCTCAACTTCAGAAATGTCAAGGTCATGAAGGTCATGAAGGCAAGACTAAGGCCTTGCTCCAGATTGAAGGAACCTAGAGAGACATGGCACCTGGGTACAGTAAGAGGTCCTGGAATTGTACTCTTACAATAAAAGGCATGACTGGGCAATTGGCCAAACTTAAAAGGACCTCTGGATAAAGAGTACGTTGGTATTTCTTTATAACAGTCTTTTTACTTTTCATGTCTAATGTTATTTCAAACTTTCTAAAAGATCACTTGAAAAAATTTTTTTAAAAGTTTAAGCATTTCTTCCCCAAATTACTATTATCTCTAGTAATCTCCCTGTGGGCCTGAAGAGGTAGCTGGGTAGTATAGTGATATGATACTTGGTGTGCTTCCTTATGTGTATGCCACTCCAAATAATCACAGAATTCAAAATGGGGTATTTGATCAGACATACTGAGTATGGGAATAGTAAGTCATCAACAACAGTAGCTTGGTCTCCCCAAGAATTTACTATGTTCTCATTTAATTTTCATACCAACTCAAAGAGCTAAGTATAATATGACTTTCATTTTCCTGATAAGAAAACTGAAATCCAGATAGGTTGAATAAGTTGTCCTAATTCATGATGTTAGTAGATGATGGAGCTGGGATTAGAACCCAGGCAGCCTGCTGCCGGGACCTACCTTATTAGCCACTTTGGTATCCTGTTTCTCATAGTTCGAGGTAAGGTCCAGCTTTGGAAGGCAAGACTGGTGTCAGGGATGGATACCATTGTGAAAGACTGATTGTTCCTATGGGCTAGGACCCTGACTAGTTGGGAGGAGGTAGGAAAGAGACAAATTCTTCTCTTTGTCCCCTTCCCCTGGTCAACAGAAGTAGGTCAGTACACAAAGGCACAAGTCAAACAGGTTGGGGGGTAGAGGACTCTCCTTTTCCGAAGACCAGAGCACCAGGCAGTACAGCTGGGCAGAGTACAGAGTACGGAAGGCAACATCAAAGAGTCCGAATCAATTACACATCCCATAGACAGGGACTGTGGGGATTCCTGCCATATGTCCTCCACTCTCTCAGGACTGGTCCACGAACACGGACACATGACGCTACTCTGGATCATCCAGCTGTAAGGGGCTACACAAGGCAAGACTGGGAAAGAGGAGCCTGACTCAAAAAGTGGCTTATAGTGTCTTATTACAATATTCACTTCCCAAGTGAGAGCAGGTGGACCCCCAGTTTCCTCAAGTATACAGCACTTTTTCCTCTTGGTCCTTCTGTGGCTCTCTGGCTCCCAGGACCCTCTAGGGTTGCAGCAGTGACACTGTAGAGCATTTTAATGGTTTAGGGTTATGCAGCACCCAGCAACTCCCTTTTAACTACCTCATTTCCCCTTTCCCCCAGAAAGACCAGTTTGCACAGCCAGCAGTATTTAAAGCTCTTCATCCCAGCTTCTCATTTCTCCAGATAGTCTCACACACTCATCTTGTGTTATAGGTCAGCACATTGAAATAAACTGACTAATCCAAACGGAGACTGACCTTGGCCCCTCTGGTAGCCACTTCCCACATACTATTTCCTGCAACACCTACATGGTTCCCCTCTTTCTGGCTTTCAGATTCAAAGTCAAAACAAAATGTCAAACTTCAGGTCTCCCAAAGGGCCGACTCACCAAGGCTTAGCAGCAACACTGTGCTTGTTGCTCATTAAGCGTCTCCCTAGGGCAGGGGATGTAAAAGAAATGCACCAGGCAAAGCTATAAATCTAAATAAAAGGACTTATTCTTAAGGCCGATTTTTGCAGAAACCTGCAACCTAGATAAAATCCAGACAGACTAGTTTTGCTGAGAATAGCAATGATGTCTATAAAGGCCTGTTAGGGTTTGAAGTGTAATGGCCAGCAGTGTAATAACAGTCCTTAGATTTTACAACCACAAATTAATAATGTCTGGAATATTTTGCAAGAGAAAAGAAGACTAAGAGTGTTGAAGAAAGCAGCGGGAAGTAAATGACAGCTCCAAATCTTGTTCTAAGGGGCACCTGGGTGGCTCAGTGGGTTAAAGCCTCTGCTTTTGGCTCAGGTCATGATCTCAGGGTCCTGGGATCCAGCCCTGCATCAGGGTCTCTGCTCGACAGGGAGGCTGCTTCCCCCCCCCCTCCGCCTGCCTCTCTGCCGACTTGTGATCTCTCTCTCTCTCTCTGTCGAATAAATAAATAAAATCTTAAAAAAAAAAAAATCTTGTTCTAAATTAGCCTTCAGGTGTGAGCCTTTTGACAGATTGGGCTCAAACCTTGTTCTTTGCCCAGCATGGTGTTACAGGATGGAGTGAGGGACGGCTTGAACATACTCCACCTACTCACCTGTGTTCCCCAACTGCTCTTTCATTTAGAAAAAAACTTACAAATCATCGGCACCTTCTCTCTTGGAAAAACGAGCCCAAGTCCATTAGTCACAGAACTGCCAAACACAATATCCTTAGGAAGATGTGCTGTCACAAAGCTTTTGGTTGTGGGGGGTGATCTTGCCTTGGTTCTGTTACATGACTTTTCTCAGTGTTGAGAAGCATAGCCAGAGGGGAGCATGCATTTCCTTTAATTAAAAAATAGCTGTGAACTGAAGGAATCATTTAACTGTGTGGAACTAAGTAGAGAGACTAGAATGTGTTTTATCTCCAGCAGAATAACAAGTTGCTAATGAATGCAGAACATTTCAGGGCCTGGGTAAACACTGGGATCATTTCATGAAATAATACATGAGGGCCATATTTCACAAATAATTGTTATACTTTCAGGTGCCTCGTTCTCAGAACCCCCCATAAAATTTACTTGAGTTGTTTGCAGTCTGGATGCCTCAGCAGATAATTTCCAAATCTTGCCTCAAAGACTCTTCTCTGCAAAGCTGTCACTTGATACTCGGAAAAGTCAGAGATTTGTGATTTCTGAGTCTGCCACTTGCTATGAGACCATAAACAAACCACACATCTTTCTGAATCCGGTTATGTTTTTCTGTAAATGGGATGTGAGGATTCAGCGAAGCAATAAGTTAAGATAACTTGATCCTTGCCTATGGAGGTAAACAGAAGTAGATTCCTTCTCTCACAACCTCTTGACAAGGTCATTTCTGACACTGGGCTACTACTCTGCACTTGATCTTAGCCAAAAGGCCGAGAAGCGATGGGCTACTACTCTGGATAACAGGCTGGTTGTTGATGGCCCACGCTAGTGGCAGAATTGCAGATGTAATGCCTAGAAGGAAGCAACCTGTTGCTTGGACGAGGGTCTTTCCTATTGTTTGCAAGATTCTGTAGATCATGGTGGTGTTTCTGTGGCCTGAACCTACACTGGGAAGTAGCTACCACGGTAGAGGACAAAGGGAATAGAGGATCTCAAAAGGTTCGTTAGGGATCCCTGCACTAACCAGCTTCTAAACTTTCAGGTTCTAGAGCTAAGTACAAATTCATATAAAATGGTGGGTGGAGGTAAGGGTGCCAGTTTCTGTCCTTTAAAAAACAAATCATTAAAAAAAAAAAAATCATACCATCTTTATTGGCATTTTATAATACAAAACCATTTTAACATCAAAACTTTTTAAAGACATGTATTTGAATTAGAAGAACTTTCTTTCTAATAAGATACATTTAATTCTATGATAAAAGTATTGTGCTGCCCATAGATGATTCATTCTACCACAGACTAATGGAAGCCCTGTGAAACCAAATGGGTCCATGGGTGGGCATTTAGAAATCAATATTCTAAGGAATCTAAGTCTTGTAATCAAAAGCAGTTTACTTTTTTTTTTTTTAAGATTTTATTTATTTATTCGTCAGAGAGAGTGAGGACAGGTAGACAAGAGTGGCAGGCAGAGGCAGAGGGAGAAGCAGGCTCCCTACTGAGCAAGGAGCCTGATGTGGGACTCGATCCCAGGACGCTGGGATCATGACCGGAGCCGAAGGCAGTCGCTTAACCAACTGAGCCACCCAGGCATCTCCAAAAGCAGTTTAGTGATAGAAATCCCTATCAGTAGCTTGTAGGCTTGGTTTTAAATATTTTTTTAAGTCTTCTGTTATTATATGATATTGGTGCGTGGCATTTGTGGCCAATAGTGGTATACATGTCCTCTTTTTTTAAAATTTTTATTTATTTTTTATTTGTCAGAGAGAGGTAGAGCACAAGCGGGAAGAGTAGCACACAGAGAAGGCAGAGGAGCAGGCTCCCCAGTGAACAAGGAGCCCAATGTAGGACTGGTTCCGAGGACCGTGGGACCATGACCCCAGCCAAAGGCAGACACCCAACCAACTGAGTCCCCCAGGCATCCCAGTATATATGCCCTCTAAAACACTGGAAATTCTTCCACATTTGTGGTTTTGTCCAGAGATAAAAATAAATAGTATTTACTAAATTCAAATATGTCTAAGGTAATTTGACTTTTGGGACACCTGGGTGACTCAGTCAGTTAAGTGTCTGCCTTCAGTTCAGGCCATGATCTCAGGGTCCTGGGATCGAGCCCTGCATTGGGCTCCATACTTAGTGTGGAGTCTGCTTCTCCCTCTCCCTCTGCCCTTCCCCCTGTTCATGCTTCCTCTCTTTCTCTTTCTCTCAAATAAATGAATAAAATCTTTAAAAGAAAAAAATAAAGTGATGTCACTTTCTTAGAGATGATCTATTGTGTAAGATGCAGTCAGTTCTCATGAGGTTAGCTTAGGCCTCATACAAAATCCTAAAGATCCCAGTATACATGTTGGACAAGTGTCCTATTAAGCCCAAGTGAAAAATATCATAATTTGATTAATGTTCTTGATGCCATTCTGTTTGCTATAGTCTTCTTGTTATGTTTGCTATATAAATAATATATTGCAAACCATGGTTCAAAGCTTTACTGCCTTCCTATGACAATAAATGGCAAACAGAATGAGATTAAGAATTAAGAAATAATAATTTTACAAAACCACTAATGAAAACTCCTATAAAAAATTTCAGTTAGAAGGTAGATGCCTGTAGAGAGAAAGATAAATCTTAAATGTTATAATATAGAATGTCGTTTGCATGGGAGCTAATGTAAACTCTCTAAAAAGTAAAATGGAGATTCATGAACATCACCAGAAGACATCTTCTGTGTAGGGATGATAACATCTTCTATGCACTTCTATGCACCATGGTTTTTCAAGTATCCTTTCTCATCATAAGAATAATATATAGTAAGACTATACAAAAGTGAAAATGGAACTGATGAAATTTAGGCATTGGGATAATATTCACATTAGTGTTTAACAAAAATATCTTTTCAAATTCTGTTATTTATTCAATATGCTGCTGTTCTCCTTTTTCCTTCCAAGTCATTTGTCATTCTGCAGATACTCAGTAATACACAACTATTCACTAGTGAACACTCTGAAATTATATACTTATGCTAATTCTCATTAAAAGGCAAATCCTAAATGCCTAACGTAGAACAAGTCCATCTATTACCTAACAATTATATCCAGTTTTACATGAATGAATGCAATTGAATAAATGGAACAAACAGTGTAAGATAGAATTCCTTTTTTCTCCATTCTAACCTATTGCAGCCTATCCACTTGAAGGATTTATCATTGTACAAGACTAGATAGGGATGACTGAATAGAATTTAAATCTTAATTAACCACTAATTGGAAAGAAAGTGTAGAATGTCAAATCTGGAGGGTTTTTCCCCCCCACAATAAAATCTACTTTTTCCTAATAGGTTTAAAAAGCAATTTAATAAACCATTTATCTTATAAAATTAATGAGGCATTTTCATGAGACAGTTTGACATGTTGGGGGAGCGGAGAATCCCATGGGAAGGCATGTTGACTCACTGACATGGTACCCTTGTGCAAAGCAGTGTGGAATTAAGTTTGAATTTTTATGAAGAAAAACACTGCTAATGGAAAATGAATCCCACTGAGCCTGCATCATTCCCCTGCACACCCCTCTCGTTAGATGAAAGACTTAGGTTTAGTGGAGAGCTCGAGACCTGAAAGCTGAAACAATAACATGAACTACAATAAAAGAAGGTGGTCAAATCTGTTGTTTTTATTGCATCAGTGTGCCAATGGTTAGGCTGACTTCTGATTCTGAACTTCCTCAAGCCCATCTCCAACCTCACTTGTTAACACTGGGCTTCAGTTCCTCCTTCCAATTCCTCATTTAGACACTGTCCTACCATCATCTTAAAATCTATGCACCTAAGGTTGAATTTATTATCTTCCACCCCAGTCAGCTAATTCTCCAAAATGTGCTTTCTGTGGGAGCTGTGCCAACCTTTCAATTAAGGACAAACAGTATACTCGGTATAATCAGGCTCAAGGGGTGAACACACATGAAATGGCAAAGGCTCCAGTAGAGATGGTTAGTGTTACAGATTCGTGTTCCTCAGAATTCATATATTCAAGTTGAGTTGATTGTATTTGGAGATAAGGCCTGTAGGGAAGTAATTAAGGTTAAATGAGGTCATAAAGATGGGGATCTAATCTGATAGGGCTTATATCTTTTTTCAGAATAGGAAGAGACGAGGAGGAGTCAAGATGGCAGAGAAGTAGCACGTTGAGACTGAGACGACATCAGGTAGAAGGAGATCAGCTAGATAGCTTATCAATCCATTGCAAACATCTACAGATCCAACAGGAGACCAAAGAGAAGAACAGCAACAGTTCTAGAAACAGAAAATCGACCACTTTCTGAAAGGTGGGACCAGCAGAGAAGTGAATCCAAAGTGACGGGAAGATAGACCACAGGGGGAGGGGCCGGCTCCCAGCAAGCGGCAGAGCAATGGAGCACAAAATCAGGACTTTTAAAAGTCTGCTACACTGAGGGACATCATTCCAGAGGCTAAACTGGGGTGAAGTCCACGCGGGGTCAGTGTGGCCCCAGGTCCCCCGGGGTCACAGAAGGATCGAGGGTCTGAGTGTCACAGAGCTTGCAGGTATTAGAGTGGGGAAGCCAGCTACAGAGACAGAGCAGAGGAGTGAGCTCTCAGCTCAGGGTTACCTGGAACCGGTCACAGGCTGGATGAGCTCGGAGCGCAGCCAGAGGCTAGGGACACGGGAGTGACTGAGCGCTTGTCTCTGAGGGCGCACTGAGGAGTGGGGCCCCAAGCTCTTGGCTCCTCCGGGTTGGAGATTGGGAGGCTGTTATTTTCATTCCCGTCCTGGGGAACTCTACGGAAAGCATTCAGGAAACAAAAGCTCCGGAAAGTGAACCCGAGCAGATTACTTAGCCCAGCCCCTGGTAAGGGTGGTGCAATTCCGCCTGGGGCAAAGACACTTGAGAATCACTACAACAGGCCCCTCCCCCAGAAGATCAACAAGAAATCCAGCCAAGACCAAGTTCACGGACCAAGAAGAACAGCAGAATCCCAGAGAAGGAGAAAGCAAAGCATGGAATTCATGGCTTTCTCCCCATGATTCCTTATTCTTGCAGTTAATTTAATATCTTTTAATTTTATTTTTTTCTACTTCTAATTTTTTTAACTTTTACCCTTTCCTCTTTTAACGTTTTTTAACTAGTTTATCTTAACAATAACTTTCATAAAAAAAAATAATCTTTTTTGAAACTTCATTATTATAGTCATATTTTATCCTTCATTGTATCTAACATTACTTTTTGTATACACATAGTGCTTTTTCTTCTAAAAAATTTGGGGTACAACTCCTCCTAATAGATCAAAATATGCCCTAAATCTAGCTCCAGGCTTGTTCTAGTCACAAGCCCAAGCAAAATCTCTCCACTTTCTTTTTCTTTATTCTCCCAACCAACTTACTTTATCAACTCCTTTTTTAGAAATTAAAAAGACAAATTTTTTTTTCATCTTTATAGGCATATTCCATCCCTTCATTGTGTTTACCCTTATATATGTTTTTCATTCTTTAAAATTTTGGGAGACAGTTTCTTCTAAGAGACCAAAATACTCCCAAAATTAAGTGGGTGACCCTGTTCTAGTCACCAGTCTAATATATATATATTTTTCTTTTTTATATTTTTTAAATTTGTTTTCTTTTTTTTTTTAATTTTTTTTCTGAACTTCTTTTTATCCCTTCCCCCCCCCATGATTTGGGGTCTCTTCTGATTTGGCTAAAGCGCATTTTCCTGGGGTCTTTGCCACCCTTTTAGTACTTTATTTGCTCCTTCATATATGCTTATCTGGACAAAATGACAAGGCAGAAAAACTCAACACAAAAAAAAAAGAACAAGAGGCAATACCAAAGGCTAGGGACCTAATTAATACGAACATTGGTAATATGTCAGATCTAGAGTTCAGAATGATGATTCTCAAGGTTCTAGCCAGACTCGAAAAAGGCATGGAAGATATTAGATTAACCCTCTCTGGAGAGATAAAAGCCCTTTCTGGAGAGATAAAAGAACTAAAATCTAACCAAGTTGAAATAAAAAAAGCTATTAATAAGGTGCAATCAAAAATGGAGGCTCTCACTGCTACGATAAATGAGGCAGAAGAAAGAATTAGCAATATAGAAGACCAAATGACAGAGAATAAAGAAGCTGAGCAAAAGAGGGACAAACAGCTACTGGACCGCGAGGGGAGAATTCGAGAGATAAGTGACACCATAAGACGAAACAACATTAAAATAATTGGGATTCCAGAAGAAGAAGAAAGAGAGAGGGGAACAGAAGGTATATTGGAGAGAATTATTGTAGAGAATTTCCCTAATATGGCAAAGGGAACAAGCATCGAAATCCAGGAGGTGCAGAGAACCCCCCTCAAAATCAATAAGAATAAGTCCACACCCCGTCACCTAATAGTAAAATTTACAAGTCTTAGAGACAAAGAGAAAATCCTGAAAGCAGCCTGGGAAAAGAAGTCTGTAACATACAATGGTAAAAATATTAGATTGCAGACTTATTATTATATTATTATAATATTAAAAATATTAGATAAGCAGACTTATCCACAGAGACCTGGCAGGCTAGAAAGAACTGGCATGATATATTCAGAGCACTAAACAAGAAAAACATGCAGCCAAGAATACTATATCCAGCTAGGCTATCATTGAAAATAGAAGGAGAGATTAAAAGCTTCCAGGACAAACAAAAACTGAAAGAATTTGCAAACACCAAACCAGCTCTACAGGAAATATTGAAAGGGGTCCTCTAAGCAAAGAGAGAGCCTAAAAGTAGTAGATCAGAAAGGAACAGAGACAATACACAATAACAGTCACCTTACAGGCAATACAATGGCACTAAATTCATATCTCTCAATAGTTACCCTGAATGTTAATGGGCTAAATGCCCCAATCAAAAGACAAAGGGTATCAGAATGGATAAAAAAACAAAACCCATCTATATGTTGCCTACAAGAAACTCATCTTAAACCCGAAGACACCTCCAGATTTAAAGTGAGGGGGTGGAAAAGAATTTACCATGCTAATGGACATCAGAAGAAAGCAGGAGTGGCAATCCTTATATCAGATCAATTAGATTTTAAGCCAAAGACTATAAGAGATGAGGAAGGACACTATATCATACTCAAAGGATCTGTCCAACAAGAAGATCTAACAATTTGAAATATCTATGCCCCTAACGTGGGAGCAGCCAACTATATGAACCAATTAATAACAAAATCAAAGAAACACATCAACAATAATACAATAATAGTAGGGGACTTTAACACTCCCCTCACTGAAATGGACAGATCATCCAAGCAAAAGATCAACAAGGAAATCAAGGCCTTAAATGACACACTGGACCAGATGGACATCACAGATATATTCAGAACATTTCATCCCAAAGCAACAGAATACACATTCTTCTCTAGTGAACATGGAACATTCTCCAGAATAGATTACATCCTGGATCACAAATCAGGTCTCAACTGGAATCAAAAGATTGGGATCATTCCCTGCATATTTTCAGACCACAATGCTCTGAAGCTAGAACTCAATCACAAGAGGAAATTTGGAAAGAACCCAAATACATGGAGACTAAACAACATCCTTCTAAAGAATGAATGGATCAACCAAGAAATTAAGGAAGAATTGAAAAAATTCATGGAAACAAATGATAATGAAAACACAACGGTTCAAAATCTGTGGGACACAGCAAAGGAAGTCCTGCGAGGAAAATATATAGCGGTACAAGCCTTTCTCAAGAAACAAGAAAGGTCTCAAATACACAACCTAACACTACACCTAAAGGAGCTGGAGAAAGAACAAGAAAGAAACCCTAAACCCAGCAGGAGAAGAGAAATAATAAAGATCAGAGCAGAAATCAATGAAATAGAAACCAAAAAAACAATAGAACAAATCAACGAAAGTAGG
This sequence comes from Enhydra lutris kenyoni, assembly GCF_002288905.1. Taxonomy (NCBI): domain Eukaryota; kingdom Metazoa; phylum Chordata; class Mammalia; order Carnivora; family Mustelidae; genus Enhydra; species Enhydra lutris. The sequence continues at coordinate 39,207,820 of NW_019154101.1, read as the reverse complement.
AGCTGGTTCTTTGAAAGAATTAATAAGATTGATAAACCCCTGACCAGACTTATCAAAAAGAAAAGAGAAAGGACCCAAATAAATAAAATCATGAATGAAAGAGGAGAGATCACAACCAACACCAAAGAAATACAGACAATTATAAGAACATACTATGAGCAACTCTACGCCAACAAATTTGACAATCTGGAAGAAATGGATGCATTCCTGGAGACATACAAACTACCACAACCGAACCAGGAAGAAATAGAAAACCTGAACAGACCTATAACCAGTAAGGAGATTTAAACTGTCATCAAAAATCTCCAAACAAGCAAAAGCCCAGGGCTAGACTGCTTTCCAGGGGAATTCTACTAAACATTGATAGAAGAATTAATTCCTATTCTCCTGAAACTGTTCCAAAAAATAGAAATGGAAGGAAAACTTCCAAACTCATTTTATGAGGCCCAGCATCACCTTGATCCCAAAACCAGACAAGGATCCCATCAAAAAAAGAGAATTACAGACCAATATCCTTGATGAACACAGATGCAAAAATTCTCACCAAAATACTAGCCAAAAGGATTCAACAATACATTAAAAGGATTACTCACCACGACCAAGTGGGATTTATTCCAGGGCTGCAAGTTTGGTTCAACATCCACAAATCAATCAATGTGATACAATACATTAATAAAAGAAAGAACAAGAACCATATGATACTCTCAGTAGATGCTGAAAAAGCATTTGACAAAGTACAGCATCCCTTCCTGATCAAAAATCTTCAAAGTGAAGGGATAGAAGGCACATACCTCAATATCATCAAAGCTATCTATGAAAAACCCACCACAAATATCATTCTCAATGAAGAAAAACTGAAAGCTTTTCTGCTAAGGTCAGGAACATGGCAGGGATGTCCGTTATTACCACTGCTATTCAACATAGTACTAGAAGTCCTAGCCTCAGCACTCAGACAACAAAAAGAAATTAAAGGCATCTAAATCGGCAAAGAAGAAGTCAAACTATCACTCTTTGCAGATGATATGATACTCTATGTGGAAAACTCAAAAGGCTCCACTCCAAAACTGCTAGAACTTGTACAGGAATTCAGTAAAGTGTCAGGATATAAAATCAATGCTCAGAAATCAGTTGCATTTCTCTACACCAACAACAAGACAGAAGAAAGAGAAATTAAGGAGTCAATCCCATTTACAGTTGCACCCAAAACCATAAGACATTTAGGATTAAACCTAACCAAAGAAGCAAAGAATCTATACTCAGAAAACTATAAAGTACTCATGAAAGAAATTGAGGTAGACACTAGGAAATGGAAAAATGTTCTATGCTCCTGGATTGGAAGAATAAATATTGTGAAAATGTCTATGCTACCTAAAGCAATCTACACATTTAATGCAATCCCTATCAAAATCCCATCCATTTTTTTCAAAGAAATGGAACAAATAACCCTAAAATTTATATGGAACCAGAAAAGACCTTGAATAGCCAAAGGAATATTGAAAAAGAAAGCCAGGGCACTTGGGTGGCTCAGTGAGTTAAAGCCTCTGCCTTCGGCTCAGGTCATGATCTCAGGGTCCTGGGATCGAGCCCCGCATTGGGCTCTTTGCTTGGCGGAGAGCCTGCTTCCTCCTCCCTCTCTCTCTGCCTACTTGTGATCTCTGTCTGTCAAATACGTAAATAAAATCTTAAAAAAAAAAAAAAAAAAAAAAGAAAGCCAAAGTTGGTGGCATCACAATTCCGGACTTCAAGCTCTATTAGAAAGCTGTCATCATCAAGACAGTATGGTACTGGCACAAAAACAGAAACAGAGATCAATGGAACAGAATAGAGAGCCCAGAAATAGACCCTCAACTCTGTGGTCAACTAATCTTTGACAAAGCAGGAAAAGATGTCCAATGGAAAAAATACAGCCTCTTCAACAAATGGTGTTGGGAAAATTGGACAGCCACATGCAGAAAAATGAAATTGGACCATTTCCTTACACCACAGATGAAAATAGACTCAAAATGGATGAAGGACCACAATGTGAGAAAGGAATCCATCAAAATCCTTGAGGAGAACACTGGCAGCAACCTCTTTGACCTCAGCCGCAGCAACTTCTTCCTGGAAACATCGCCAAAGGCAAGGGAAGCAAGGGCAAAAATGAACTATTGGGATTTCATCAAGATCAAAAGCTTTTGCACAGCAAAGGAAAGAGTTAACAAAACCAAAAGACAACTGACAGAATGGGAGAAGATATTTGCAAACGATATATCAGATAAAGAGCTAGTATCCAAAATCTATAAAGAGCTTAGCAAACGCAACACCCAAAGAAAAAGCAATCCAGTCAAGAAATGGGCAGAGGACATGAACAGACATTTCTGCAAAGAAGACATCCAGATGGCTAACAGACACGTGAAAAAGTGCTCCACATCACTCAGCATCAGGGAAATAAAAATCAAAACCACAATGAGATATCACCTCACACAAGTCAGAAAGGCTAAAATTAACAAGTCAGGAAATGACAGATGCTGGCGAGGATGCAGAGAAAGGGGAGCCCTCCTACACTCTTGGTGGGAATGCAAGCTGGTGCAACCACTCTGGAAAACAGCATGGAGGTTCCTCAAAAAGTTGAAAATAGAGCTACCCTATGACCCAGCAATTGCACTACTGGGTATTTACCCTAAAGATACAAACGTAGTGATCCGAAGGGGCACATGCACCTGAATGTTTATAGCAGCAATGTCCACAATAGCCAAACTATGGAAAGAACCTAGATGTCCACCCACAGATGAATGGATAAAGGAGAAGTGGTATATATACACAATGGAATACTATGCAGCCATCAAAAGAAATGAAATCTTGCCATTTGTGACGACGTGGATGGAACTAGAGGGTATTATGCTTAACAAAATAAGTCAATCGGAGAAAGACAACTATCATATGATCTCCCTGATATGAGGAAGTGGAGATGCAACGTGGGGGGTTTGGGGGGTAGGAAAAGAATAAATGAAACAAGATGGGATCGGGAGGGAGACAAACCATAAGTGACTCTTAATCTCACAAAACAAACTGAGGGTTTGGGGGGAGGGGGGCCAGGAGAGGGGGATGGGGTTATGGACATTGGGGAGGGTATGTGCTATGGTGAGTGCTGTGAAGTGTGTAAACCTGGCGATTCACAGACCTGTACCTCTGGGGATAAAAATACATTATTTGTTTATAAAAAAAATAAAAGAATTTAATTAAAAAAATAAAAATGGGCAGAAGACATGAACAGATATTGTCCCAAAGAAGAAATACAGATGGCCAATAGACATTAAATGATGCTCAACATCACTCATCATTAGGGAAATGAAAATCAAAATCACAATGAGATATAACCTCACACCTGTCGGAATGACTAAAATAAAAAACACAAGAAACAATAAGTGGTAGTGAAGGTGTGGAGAAAAAGGAACACTTGTGCATTGTTGGTGGAAACACAAGCTGGTGCAGCTACTGTGAAAGACAGTACATAGATTCTTCAAAAAATTAAAAATAGAATTAGTATATGGTCGTGTAATTCCACTACTGGGAATTTATCCAAAGAATATGAAAACACTACTTTGGAAAGATATATGCACCCTTACATTAATTGCAGCATTATTCACAATAGCCAAGATATGGAAGCAACCCAAGTGTTCAACCATAGATGAATGAGGTAAAGAAATGGTGTGTAACATATAATGGAATATTACTCAGCCAATCAAAAAGTGAAATCTTTCAATTTGCAACAACATGGGTGGATCTAGAGGGCATAATGTTAAGCAAAATAAGTCAGTCAGAGAAAGACAAATATCGTATGATTTCACATCACAAAGGATGTGGAATTTAAGAAAACAAAATGAAGAAAGGTGAGAAAAACAAAAAACCAAAGTCTTAACTATAGAGAACGAACTGGTAGTTACCAGAGGGGAGGTGGGTGGGCGGGGGGTGGGTGAAATAGGTGAAGGGGATTAAAAGTACCTTTATTGTGATGAGCAGTGAGTAATGTATCGAATTGTTGAATCATTATATTGTGTGCCTGAAACTAATATAACACTGTGTGTTAATTATACCTGATTAAAAATAATTTTTAAAAAGAAAAAAAAAGAAGAGGAAAAGACACCAGAGATGTCTCTTTTTCAGAGTGTACCCAGGGAGAGGTCATGTAAGAAGAAAGGGAGAAGGTGGCTGTGTACATGCCAGGAATAGAGGCCTCACCAGAAATCAGCCCCGACAGCCCCTTGATCTTAGTCTTCCAGCCTCCAGAACTGTGAGAAAATAAATTTCCATTGTTTCAGCCACCCAGTCTGTGCTTTGTTATATTTTGTTACAGCAGCCCTAGGTGACTAATAATGATATAGATGATGATGATGATGATGATGATGATGAAGATAGATAGCAACAGAGAGAGGAAGGGAATGAGGGAAGGAGGGAAGAAGGAAAGGAGGGAGGGAAGAAGGAAAGGAGGGAGGGAGAGGAAGAGGATGGAAGGGAAAGGAAGGGAGAAAGGAAGAGGGAGCAGGATGACTGGTGCCTGGAGGAGGTCAGAGGGAGGCTGCCATGTTGCATAACTCCAAGGGAAAATACTTACATAAAACGAAGGTGTATTACACTCCTGGGTCATGGCAGTGCTGTGGCCCTGGGTCAGAGAAGGTGTTACTGAGAAGTGTGAACTGAGACTGGAAGTTTAAGTAAGTCATTCATAGATAAGGAAAGAAAGACATCCCAGGCAGAAGGCAGAACCTGTGAAAAGTTATAGGCACATGAACAAATATGGCATTTTCAAAACACTTCAGGTTGATGTCTAGGGCACGAAAGGAAGGCATGCAGGAGGGTAGGTGCAATGAACATCTGTGAGCCACACCGAGTGAGGGGCTGCTGTGTTGTTATTGGCCTCTGCCTACAACCACCTCAGGGTGATTGATCCATATTATTTCCCTCTTTCCTCATTCTTTAGCCCAAGTGGGTCTCCAAATCTGGCCATTTCTCACCTCCTAATTTTTAGCACTTTTCATATCACTTTCTATTCCTGCAGCACTTTCTGCTCACAACTGAAACATTGCACAGACCCCTAGGAGCTGGTGTATACTCCTACACTGTCTCCACTTCTGACCCAAGTCAAAGAATGTAATTAGTTTGGTTGAGTATTTTTAAAAGTGTTTGGGTAATTGGTGTGACTCTTGCTGACTTTTCAATGGACCGATAGAGGCAATTTATAAGGACTTGAATATGAAGTGAGTTTTTAAGCAGAAGAGGATTTAAATTGCTGCTCTTTAAAAGGATAAACTGTAGCAGTAGATAATTTTGATTTCACTACATTTAAGAAAGTAGAGACCTAAGAAGTGATAATGCTGCAGATGTGTCCACTCATATGCTTTTTTTGGTTCTTCTTTGGGACAACATAACTTTTTCACATATATATATTCTGAGCAATACATATATCGCATTCCAGTTAATAAGCTATTTTCTCTCAGTGCCAAACTTACCTGCTTGGACAGAACAGTGCATGAAGTCAAGTCTTCTTGATTGATAGGAAATTCATCATTCAATCTAATTTAACTTTATCTTTCTGAATGTTTGAATCCGATGCCAACCACATTTTTGCTTTGTCAAAATATAGGGAACACCAGAAGGAGATTGCAAGACTCTGGGAGAAAGAGTGGACACACCCCTTCCTGTTTGCTTCCTACCTGTCTGGGGAGGTTCCTGTCAGCATTCCCCTGTCCCTTGCCTCTGCCCTCAGGCAGCGCCTGTCTATAGCAGCCACAGAAGCCAATTTACAGTCTTCCCCTCTTCTCCAAACCAGCCTTACAATGCCCACTCAAAGACACCAGCACCAGTCAGCTAGCACTGCCTCCCAGGCCAGGGGCTCAGTCCTCTAAATTTCTCAAATTTAATAATTCCAGCATCATGCTTTCCTTTGTACCCTGAGCACTAGAGATGGTATCTGCCTCCTCTCTTGCTAACTCTGTGATATCTCAGCATTCTCTTTTATCCTTCCAGTTACCCAGTTAACAATTTTTTTACCGACTAGGCAATTATTTGTATTAAATTCTCACTGTTCAAATAATTGGTGTGTGAGTTCAGGTTCAACCAAAGTAGAACGAGCAGGAGATTAGATAAATATTTTTATATATAAAATATATATAAATAATATATAAAATAAATATTTATAGAAAATAAAAATATATATAAAAATTTATATATATAACAATTTATATATATATATATATATTGAGGAATTTAAATAAGGAATTATTCCTAATAAACAAGGAATTATATATATGTATATATGTGTGTGGGTGTGTCTGTATAAAACAAGGAATTGGCTTACATGAATGTCTGGAACTCCTGGGCATGGCTGAAGCTGCCATTCAAGGACAGGATTTCTTTTTCAAACCTCAGCTTTGCTCTGAAGACCTTGCAGCAAACCGAATCAGGACCACCTGGATTTAACCTCCCTTACTTAAAGTCAACTGATTATGGACTTTAATCACCAGCTGCAAAATGCCTTCATGGCAACACCTGGATTGGTGTTGGATTGAATGACTGGGGACAGCAGCCTGGCCAAGCAGACACACAGCCAAAGACCACCACATTACAGTTTTTGTCTCCCCACCAGACCCAAACTCATACAGACCCTCATCTGTATGTACAGAGCTGGATTTTCCTGGCTGAACAAATGACAAGATAGAAGAATGGCTGGGAAATTTATCTTTCCAAATTCCCTAAGAGACCATGAAACTAGATCCCTTATGGATCTCAAGTGCTGGTTCTAGCTCTTCATCTTGGAATGTTACAGTGTGATCGATAGTTAGAAAACCTGTTTCTAACCCTTCCGTTTGGCTTCTTATATTTAATCACTGTCCATAAATTATGAAGAATACAATTTTAAAGTTTTATTAAACAACAACAATATTTTTAATAGAAAAGTACAATAAAGCAAGTCTTCTTGATTGACAGGACATTAATCAACCTGAATGTAATTCACCTTTATCATTATGAATGTCTTATTAGATGCCTACATATAGGAAATACTGTAAAATATGATTTATTTTTATTCACTTACTGTTTTTCTCTCAGGCAAAATACCTGGTAAATTCTTTGACCTTATGTTACCTTCCCTGATTAATCTCTTGCATTATTCTGGGTTTCAAATGGGATAATGCCCATAGAGATACTCTGCGAACAGACCAAGCCATTCTGTGAACAGACCAAGCCATTCTTTTTGCTTCAGGATCATTAACCAGGATTTCAAAAAGAATACCACATAGTTCTGTTTCTCTGTTCTAATATATTAACTCATTTTTTTCTGTTTCCATCTTGAGAAGCTTCATTACATCTCTGGATTTACGTGTTGGACCTACTATTCCAATAAAAATCATTTAAGAAATCATTTCCTTTGGAAGGCAGTTATACAGAGATTTATGACTTTGATTTCCTAGATTCATTTTTCAGAATCATAGACATGACATGGGGAGGTTGTTCAGCTTCTATTAAGTAACTAGTGTTCCTAAGTAGCATTTATAGAGCTGATGAGTCAAAATTAGACCTGAGAGACCAAAGAAAGAACCAAGCTTCACTCCAACCCAACTTTTACTAATGCTCTGAAAATAAATGCAGTTAAACGCTGGCTTTATTCTATCTGGTCTTCATGCTGACATTGCTGTGGTCTCTGAGCTAACGCATGGAGAATAATTTCCTGCCTGCGGGCACTACAGTATCAGAGAATATGGAATATGAGTCTATTTAATATTTCCTTCCGGGAAAATTATTCCATTTTCTTTTAGGGTTTGTTTCTCAAGTAATCAACCTGGTAGACCCAAAACACTCAAGAGACACCTTCTTTTCCTGACATAAAAGCTATCTACTCATACATACCCAGGAATGATAAGATACTGAAATGAAAAATTAAGGAAGGAGCAGTTTTGATATGTGTGAGATGAGTTTGTTAGGATACCATAACAAAACACCACAGACTGGGTGGCTTGACAACAGGAATTTATTTTCTTACTTACTGGAGGCCGGTAGTCCAAGATCAATACTGGAGGCTAGTGGCCTCAAGTTTGGTTTCTCCTTGGGCCTCTGTCCCTGGTTTGCAGATGGCTTCCTTCTTGCTATGTCTGCACATGGTCTTCCTTCCGTGTGTGGACATGCCCAATATCTCTATTTTGTTCAAATTTCATCTTATAAGTACACCAGCAGATTGGAAAGTACAATAGCCTCATTTTAACTTAATCACTTAATCACTTAACTCATTTTAACTTAACTGTACACCAGCAGATTGGAAAGTACAATAGCCTCATTTTAACTTAATCAATTTAACTTAACTTTAACTTAACTTAACTTAATCAATCATTTTAACTTAATCACTTAACTTAAATTAACTTAAGGCCTCTTTAAAGGCCTTGTCTCCAAATACAGTCACATTCAGAGGTATTGTGGGTTAGAGCGCCAAACAATGAATTTTGCAGGGACACAATTCAACTCAGATTGGCTATAACTCACAAGTAGCTTAGTATTAGGTATTACGACAATGCATTTTGTCACTTAAGTTTTAAAAGAACTTATCAATATGTGCTCTATTCTTTTCTCCACTGTAAATGTGAAAAAAATTCATGCTAAGTGAAGTTAAGGATATTTGATAGGGTCAACATTTTGCAGCTGGGGAAATGTTCTCTGGCTCCAAGAGAAATGAAAGGAAATTGCAGTTGGAGAAATTTCATCCACGAATTAGGAAACATTGTAAGGAGTCAAGGAAACAAGTTGAACTCCAATCTCTCTCACATCACTTACTGAGACCTTTCTATAGCCAAAACATATCCAGGATTCTACTCCAGAAAAGCTGGTCATGCCAGATAACCAGGAAAGGTTCCTGTAATTCAGACCTACTTTCTGTAGTGGTCCTTCAGAGGGCTGCTCTTGGGTTACTGAAGCTTTGTGTCCAGTATGTGCAAAGAGGGCAAATACCTGGAAATGTATGCTTCCTCCACCCAGGGTGGCCCACTTGCCAGTGGCTGACTAGAATCCAATCCATTAAGTGCAGTTCCCTGCCCAAGGCAAGACGAACTCTGCAATGTAATTTACACTTCAAAGCTCCCTCACACATCAGGCTGGGGCTGCCAGAAAGTTCACTTTTGCTTGGTTTCTTTTCCTTTTCACCTCTGCTTTCCCCCTTCCTTACTAGTTTCTCTTGGTAGCATGTCCTCACTAAATTACTTGCATAAAGACCTTTGACTCAGGGTCTAATTCTGGATCACCTTCTATGGCTAAATCTTGTTCTAATTTGTTCTAGTTCTTTAGAGGTAACAGCGGATTAAATCTAATCCCAAAACTGTGACATAAAGGGATTAGAACAGGACACCTGGGTTTACTTCCTGGCGCTGTCCTGTATCAGCTTAATGACTGGATCATTCATCACTCATTCCAGTGCAATAGGAAGAATATCAACTCAAGCTGACTTTACAAAAGGAAATTTATATAACGCCTACCTAGGAATAGCTCAGACTTCAGGCCTGACTTATGTTATTAGGAGGCTGTCTCATGCCTTTCCACTTTTTTTTCTGAATTGTGGGATCCAAGTTTATACCTTATCAGTTCAGAAACCTCCCCAGAATGAGGGTAACTCTTTTCCCAAAGCACCATCATTTACCCTTGGATTTATTCAGATTACTCCACTTTAGGACATACACCTACCCTTGAACCAGGCTTCTGGTTTTCATGGTCTTGAGCAGATTTCCTTTCCTGGAACCAGGATAGGGTCATCTTCAACTCAATTATTGACTGAGAGCAGGAGATATGACAGGTTCCTTAAAGGAAAACTGGAGTATCAGGAGAATGACAAGTGAACCCTGAGTAGACAAAATTAATTAGTTTCTACAGTAAGCTTGAACAAGATAGTTAACATTTATGAACCACTTTTATCTTACCATCAGTTGGAGATAATTATAGTATCTGTTGCGTAGAATTGCTTGGATGACTAAATGATGTGATATATGAAAAGTTCTTAGCACAGTGCCTGGCATACAATCATTGCTCAATGAATGATAGTTATTAGTAGTACAGTGTTGATGGAGTCACATTTGGGCATCTCAAGGTCCCTTCTATCTAAATCATTTTATTATTCTGTTTTAGGTTTTGAATAATGAAATCAGAGTTGAGGGAATAAATGAAGATAAAACTAACATCCTAAGGATGTGTGCCCTAGAGTGGCAAAGGCTTCCAGGAGCAAGTCTGGAAGTGCTTACAGTTATCAAAGAAGACAATGTTAATGGGAAACTCTATTATGGATATAGTTGTGACTATAACATCACCATAGAGATCAAGAACCACATTTTATTCTTTAGTGATGGTGGGCATTATTGGAAAAAGAAAATATTTACAGAGAGATAGACAAATATTAAATGTGTATACTTTTATACTTCACATAACTCTTATTAAATTGTTGAGTAAATAGTAGAAAAATATGAGATATATAGAATTTTTTCCTAATTTTTATGTGGGTGGGTATGGGATCACATTGAGCAATGTTTACAGCCCTTAATAGAAAAAAAATTTTTTTTCCTACTTTATAGTGAGGGTCAGTTTTATCATTCTTATACCAGTGTATTAGGAGATAGTAAGAAACAAACTTTTTCATAACTTACTATTTCTGGTTGAATTCCTAGGTGTCCTTTAGTCATTTTCCTAATTGAATGTGAATATATTCAAACTATAATGTACAAATTCCTTCTATAGTTTAATGTTTGTCCTTCTTTCTTGAAAATAAAACCTTAACAATTACAACTTTTAATTTTAATCCTTTAATATTTAAAATATTTTTAAATGATATTTTTACCTTAGAAGAACAAGAAGGAGAGAATTAAACTAGAATAATAGTCTTATCTTTCTTATTTTGGCTTCAAACCTCTGGAAAAACCTACATTTCATTCTGAAAGGATTTTTTTTTTTTTTAAAGAATTCATTTATTTATTTGAGAGAGCGAGCAAGAGAGCACAAGCAGGGGAAATGGCAGAGGGAGAGGGAGAAACAGGCTCCTCGTTGAGCAGGGAGCCCACGTGGCCTTATCCCAGGACCCTGGGATCATGACCTGAGCAGAAGGCAGATGCTTAACCAACAGAGCCACCCAAGTACCCTTTGAAAGATATTTTGTACGACTTTCTGGATAATAAATATTCTTTATTTTAGATTGATCTTTAATATAAAGTTATGTCCTTTTAACCTCAAGAGAAATATATTTTCTTTCAGGGGGAATATATTTTCTGTTCTTAAACTTTCTGTTCTTTCTCTCTTCTTGCCACTGGGTAATGTTATTTCATTCATTTTGAAAAGAAAAAAAAAATTTTTATCAGATACCCAGGCATACCCATGTACATTTGGCATTTGATGTTGCATATGGGGTCAGGAAAGACTAGGAAATGATGAACCTGTGCCAGCTTTCCCATTAGTGATGGGCTTATGGCTAAAAGGCCTCTTCCCTGCTAAGGGTCAGGCATGCATCATTGGAGAGTGGGAAAAAATGTTTCTATAGATTTTTTTTAACCTTGTAGTCATTTTCTCTATCACACATATGAACAGATAAAACAACATTCGTTAAAATGGTTTGTGAGATGGAATTACATGCAGATATTAAGAAACATGAAACAGCTCTCTATGTAATGTTATGCAAACCCCAAAATAAGTTAAACAGCAAAATACCAAACAGGGTAGATGGCATGGTCTCATAAGTAGAATATAGAGTAATCTAATTATTGATATGTAGGATAATTCTTAAGGGATAACAAGGTCTGAAAAAAATTGTTCACCTTCAGGAAGAACTATAACTCTAGGCTCAGGTTTTAGTGTGTACCATTTTCTTGTTGTTAAAATGTAATGTTAAATAAAATGTAACGTGGAAGTATAGATAATCGTCTAATAATACCCCATTATTCATCATTAATTTTCAATAGTTATCTGAATTTTCTACACTTGTGTCTTTTTTAATTTTTTCTATTTTATTTTTGAGTTATTTTTAATGTATGTACTATATATTACATCATTTCATCAGTAAGCACTTCAATGTACATTGCTAAAAATATATAGATTTTTTTGCTTGAGTGTCCATAATGCTATTATATTTCCTAACACAATTAACAATAACTTTTTCTTTTTTTTTTTAAAGATTTTATTTATTTATTTGACAGACAGAGATCACAAGTAGGCAGAGAGGCAGGCAGAGAGAGGAGGAAGCAGGCTCCCCACTGAGCAGAGAGCCCGATGCGGGGCTTGATCCCAGGACCCTGGGATCATGACCTGAGCTGAAGGCAGAGGCTTAACCCACTGAGCCACCCAGGCGCCCCAACAAT
>NW_019154101.1:39067213-39195376 GCF_002288905.1 Enhydra lutris kenyoni | reverse complement strand
GGGGCTTGATCCCAGGACCCTGGGATCATGACCTGAGCTGAAGGCAGAGGCTTTAACCCACTGAGCCACCCAGGCGCCCCAACAATAACTGTTTCTTAAGACTTTTTTGTTTTCTTTCTTACTTTCCTCCTTTCTTTCTTTCTTTCTTTCCTTATTTGAGAAAGAGAGAAAGAGTGCAAGATCAGGAGGGTCAGAGGGAGAGAGAGAGAGAATCCCAACAAGAATCTATCCCAAGCACAGAGCCCGACATAGGGCTCAATCTCAGGACTCCAGTATCACAACCTGAGCCGAAAGCAAGAATCAAATGCCCAACCAACTGGGCCACCCAGGCACCCCTTGGGAATTTATTTTTTAAGGCAGTTTTAGGTTCACAGCAAAATTGAGACAAATTTACAGAGATTTCTCAAATATTCCATTCCTTCATTACATGTGTATCCTCTCCCATTATCAACATCACACACCAAAGTGAGACATTTGTTACAATTGATACTGTACATTTGTTATAATCTACATTAACATGTCATTATGGCCTAAAGCCCATAGTTTACCTTAGCGTTCCCTCTTGATTCTGTACATTCTATGACATTTATAATGACAAATGTATAATGACATGTATCTATCATTAGAATATCATAAAGAGTATTTTCACTACCCCAAATATTCTCTGTTCTCTGCCTATTCATCCCACACCACCCACCTCCACCACCATCCCCCCTCCTCCCCAACCCCGGCCCAGAAACAACTGCTCTTTTCACTGTCTGCACAGTTTTGCCTTTTTTAGAATATCATGGAGTTGAAAATGATACAGTGTGTAGACTTGTCAGATTGGTTTCTTTCACTTCCAATATGCATTTAAGGTTCCTCCATACCTTTTTATGGTTTGTCTGTTCATTACTTTTTATTGCTGAATAATACTCCATTGTCTGGATGTACCATGGTTTATTTATTCCATTCACCTGAAGGGCAGGCATCTTGGTTGCTTCCAAGTTTTGACAATTATAAAGAAAGCTGCTTTAAACATCCACGTGCAGGTTTTTGTGTGGACATACTTCGCAATTCCTTTGGGTAAATACCAGGGAGCCCAACGGCTAGATAGTATGATAAGAGCATGCTTAACTTTGTAAGAAACTGCGAAACTATCTTTCAAAGTGGGTGTGCCATTCGTCATTCCCACCAGAAATGAATGAAATTTCTGTTTTTCCATATCACACCACCATTTGATGTTGTCAGTGTTCCAGATTTTAGCCATTCTAGGGTAGGTGTATAGTAGCATTTTATTGTTGTTTTAATTTGCATTTACCTGATGACATACAATGTGGAGCATCTTGTCATATGCTTATTTTCCATCTGTACATCCTTTTTGGTCCAGTGTCTATTAAGGTCTTTGGTATTTTTTAATTTGGTTTTTTGTTTTCTTATTGTTGAATTTTAAAAGTTCTTTATATACTTTGGATAGCAGTCCTTTTTCAGACGTGCCTTTTTCCAAATATTTTCTGCCAGTCTGCGGCTTGTCTTCTAATTCTCTTGACATTGTCTTATGCATTGCAGACATTTTTAATTTTAATGAAGTCCAGCTAATTAATTACTTCTTTCATGAATCATGCTTTTGGTGTTGTATCTATAAAGTTATTGCTATATCCAAAATCATCTAGATTTTCTCTTGTTATCTTCTGGGAGTTTTATAACTTGGTGGTTTACATTTAGGTCTATGATCCATTTTGAGTTAATTTTGTGACAGTTGTAAAGTCTGTGCCTAAATTCATTTTTGAGTAATAGATGTCTAATTGTTCCAACACCATTTGTTGAAAAACAATTTTTGCTCTATTTTATTACTTTTGCTCCTTCGACAAATATCCATTGATTATATTTATACTTGTTTCTGGGCTCTTTATTCTGTTCCACCAACATATTTGTCTATTCTTTTTCCAATACTGTAAATTGTCTTGATCTAGAAGTCTTGAAGTTGGGTGGCATCAGTTCTCCAACTTTGTTCTTCTACTTTAATATCATGTTGGTTATTCTGGGTCTTTGGCCTCTTTGTATACACTTTAGAATCAGTTTGTCAATATTGACAAATTTTGTTTGGGATTGCATTGAATTTATAGATCAAATTAGGAAGAATGGATGCATCTTGACAATACTGATTGTTACTATCCATGAACATGGAATATCTCTATTTAGTTCTTTAATTTCATTAATCAGAGTTTTGGAGTTTTCCTCATATAGACCTTGTACATATAGTGTTAGATTTATACCTAGTATTTAACTTTTTGAGATGTTATTGTAAGGATATTGTATTTTCAATTTCAAAATTCACTTATTCACTGCTGGTTTATAGAAAGGAATTGACTTTTATACATTAAACTTGTATCCTGCAACTATGCCAAAATCACTTATTAATTCCAGCTGGGGGAGGGGTTGGTCAAGTCTTTTGGATTTTCTACATAGACAATCCTATTACCTGCAGACTAAGTTTTCAATCATTCTTCCCAATCTGTATATCTTTTATTTCCTTTTCATGCTTTATTGTATTAGTATGGATTTTTAATACATGTTGAAAAGAAGTGTGAGAGGTGACATTTTTGCCTGTATCAGATCTTAGTGGGAAAGCTTCAAACTTTCCATCATTTAGTATCAGCTTTAGGTTTTTGTAGATATTTCTTATTAGGTTGAAAAAGTTCCCCTTTTCTTATTTTATTGAAAATATTTTATCTATTTCTTTTTTTCTTTTAAGTATAGTTGACATTGTATGGACAACTGAGTGATTTTTATACCATATACACTATGGTCTGTTCACAAGTGTAACTGCTGTCTGTCCTTTTACTTTACTATTACGATATCATTGACTGTATGCCTTATCCTGTGCCTTTTATATCTGTGACTTATTATTCTATAACTGGAAACCTATATCTCCATCTCCCCTTCACCCATTTTGCCCATTGCCTAGCCCTTATCTATTCTTCCTTATGTGAGTTTTGGTAGATTGTGTCTTATAAGAAAATGGCTCATTTCACTTAATTTATCAAGTTTGTGAACATAGAGTTGTTTATAGTATTCTTTTATTATTCCTTCTAATTTACACGAGATGTGTAATAACGTCCCTTCTTTATTTTTTTTTTTTCCTTCTTTAATTTATAGCAGTAACTTGTGTCCTCTTTCCTTTTTTCCTTAGTTAGCCTGGCTAGAGGCTTATCAATTTTACTGATCTTTTCAAAGAACAAGTTTGGTTTTGCTGATTTTTCTCTATTGATTTCTTGTTTTCAATGTCATTGATTTCTGCTCTGTCTCATTTTTTGTTGTTTTTTTTTCTTTTGCTTACTTTGTGTTTTATTTGCTCTTGGTTTTCTAGCTTCCTAAAGTGGGGTTTTTAGATCTTTCTTCTTCTCTAATGCATTAATTTCTCTCTAAGTACTGTTTTTACTCTATCCCACAAGTTTTCATTTTCATTTAGTTTAAAATTTTTTTTTGAGATTTCTTTTTTAATCTGTGTGTTATTTAGAAGGGTGTTATTAGCTTCCATATGTTTTGGGCTTTTCCAGTTGTCCTTCTGTTGCTGATTTCTAGTTTAAGTCCACTGTAGTCTGAGAGGAGGCATTGTACACGTTATAGGTTTAAAAATGTTTAAGGTATGTTTTGTACCTCAGAATGTGGTCTCTCATGGTGAGTGTTCCATGGACGCTTGAGAAGAATGTGTATTCTGCTGTTGCTGTATAATCTATAGATATCAATTACATCCAGTTGATTGATGGTGTTACTGAGTTCAACTAAGTTCTTAATAATTTTATGCCTACTGGATTTATTCATTTCTGATAGAAGGGATGTTGAAGTCTCCAACTATGATAATGGATTCATCTATTTCTCCTTGATGTTCCTTCAATTTTTGCTTCACTACCAGCTAAAAAGCATTCATTCCTAGTAATTGTCATAGGGGGACTTCAAAAATCTGAAAGTCCCTTGCCCAACAGATGTCAAATTTGGGTAGTTGAGATGTAACAAATGAACTCTTAGAAGATAACAGAAATAACCAGGCTAAAACTTATTCACTTATTTATAGCTATAGCATGGTTACTTTCATTTAGCAAGTCTTAATTACTTCAAATTTTTAGAACTTGCTAAATAAATTAGCCTTTTTTGAAAGCATACTCATTTTTTTAAAGATTTGTTTATTTTAGAGAGAGAGAGAGAGAAAGAGAAAGAGAGAGAGAAAGAGAGTGGGGGGAGGGGCAGAGGTAGAGAGAGAAAAATCTCGAACAAGAAAATCTCTTGCTGAGCACAGAGCCCAATGTGGGGCTTGATCTCACAACCCTGAGATCATGACCCGAGCCAAAATCAAGAGTTGGATGCTTAACTGACTGAGCCACCCAGGTGTCCTGAATACTCATTTTTAAAAATAATAAATCATTTGTTCATTCACTTTGTTAGCTTATTCATTCATTAATAACAATTAAAGGCCCACTTAGTACAAAGCACCGTTGTAGGTATTGGGAAAAGAGACAGCATCTCAACAATTATTTAAATGTTTTTCAATTCAGTTCCAAGTAGCCAACATTTAATACATGTGTATACAATATTCAATACTGAACAAGGCTTTGTTATGATACAAAAAAATGTTAAACTATATCACATGCTCTCCCGATATCTATTAGTCTAGTGGTTGGGATAGACACATCTATGTGCTATAATAGGGAAACAGACAATATATTATTGCTATAAAGGAGTGACTGATATCATTTCTAATGAAAGTCTCTGGGCCTTCCATTTCATTAAAACACTTATTTGGTGGCAATAAAATACTACAAGTAACTATGTTGATAGGCACATTATGCATATGTATTAAAAAATTGGGGTTGTGTTCAAAAGGGCATTCATCAAAAAGTTATGAGCAGTTTTAATGCTCATATTAAAAATATTATTTTTAATATTCAATATTAAAAATATTAAAAATATTTTTAATTTAAAGCCTGACAGACTGTTGAATAAACTTCTGGTCTATTCTTCCTCTTCTTGATATTCAATTTTTATTTAAAGAGGACAGGTAAAAATAAATAACTCTTCATTTCCATTCTCCAGGACAACTGCTATCTTATGCAAATAGTATGTACCTATGGGTATATGACCATAACCTTTTAGTTTTATCAAAATGAATTATAGACATACTGCTCTGCATTTAACTTTTTTGACAAATAATAATTGTATACATTTAATAGACACAACTTATTTTGATATACGTATACATTGTGAAATGGATGATCACCATAATCAAGTTAATTAGCATATCTATCACCTCACATAATTACCCCCTCCTTTTTTGTGTGGTAAGAACATTAAGATCTACCCTCTTAGCAAATTTCAATTATACAATAAAAAGAATGAAACAAATTCTGGAGCTAAAAAATATAATGAATGAAATGAAAAATGCAACAAGTTCATTTTTGAGCAGAATGTCTTGTTGCTTTTAACTGGTGCCTTATCATTTAATTCAATGCTCTTGAGAGATAAGTGATGCAGTTTCCTATTTATTATTTGTTTGCTTTGTTTTTCTGTTATTTGGAGCTCTCCTCCCATCCCCTTTCCCTTCTATTCCAGAACCATATTCAGTGAGAGGAGCAAGCTGAGTGAGTCTGTGGGAATCAGATAAATTTCAGATTGAAGACATTGCTGCAAACCCATTACCCAGGAAAATTATGTAGCGGTTTTATACAGAAGCTTGACCAGGGACTAGTATATTTTTGAATGAATAAACTGAAGAAAAATAGAGTCAAAATCTCAGAGTTCTGTTTCTTGTCTAATACAGAACGTGTAAACCACAGAAGCAGGTTTTGCTAGGCATCCTGACATAATTAGACAAAGATAGAGACAAGCATGGGCTCACAGTGTTCCACTTTATTTTCATTACCGGCACTACCTGACACTGAGTATGAGCAATCACATTTTGGAACATCTGACTTGGAGCATGGTGTAAGAGATACAGTCTTAAATATATGAGAAAGTCAGTGTTTAAGGCCTGGCTTACTCTCTCATTAGCTCTGCAGACATGGGCAAGTCACTTAGATCCTCTGAACATCACTTTGCGTGCAAAATGGGTTGAGAATACTTTAAAAGCCTGTTGTGAGAATCGCATGGGATCATGAAAGTAAAAGAAGTCTGAAAGCTATAAAAAATTAAAAAAAAAAAAAGGAGTCGGGTGCCTGGGTGGCTCAGTGGGTTAAAGCCTCTGCCTTCAGCTTGGCATGATCCCAGGGACCTGCGATTGAGCCCCACATCAGCCTCTCTGCTCAGCGGGAGCCTGCTTCCCCTCTCTCTCTGCCTGCCTCTCTGTCTACTTGTGATTTCTGTCTGTCAAGTAAATAAATAAATAAATAAAATAGGAGTTACAATCTATCCTTCTGTCCTCTTGGTAAATTATTCTGGACAATTTTTTTTTTAAATAAAGTTTTTATTGTTTGTTTTGTGACTAGAAATGTTCACCTGCCAGAAGTATAAATAGATATAGACACTTCCCTTTAACAGATTAAAGTGTAAAGGATGTCATATCGGCAGGTGATGCTGAGGCTGAATTAAAGTAATTACAGGTTTGGGGACTCTAGATCTAGAAAGTGGCAAAGGATTAATGAGTTTGGAATAACCAGCTTATCCTCCATCAAATAAGGGGGTTATCAACTATTGAGTTAGAGTTCAAAATCTGAACATAGGTTGAGGACGGAATAAGCATAAATATTTGGAAAGGGAAATAGAATCTGGCTAAAGTAGATGAGCAGAGAGAGAAGGAAGCAGAAAGAGAAATGGAGAGAGGAAGAGGGGAGAAAGAGCATGAGAGTGAGGAAAGGGAGAGAAATAGGACTTTGGGTGCTATTGGTAATCTCTAGAGCTAAACCATAGTTTCTCAACTTTAGCTCCATGCTGGAATCACCCATGACACTAAAAATACTGATGCCTCAGTTTCAGCCTCAGAAATGCTGATTTAATTGGTCTGGGGTAGATTTTTTGAAAGTGCCTCAGGTGATTCCAATCTGTAGCAAAGCTGAGAACCACTGAACCAAAGCAGTGCCTCTCTAACCTGAATGAGCATACAGGTCACCTTGAACATGCATGTCTGGAATAAAGCCTGAGATTCCAGCTCCTAACAGGTTTCTAACAAGCTTTCTCCAACTTCTAGACAGTTTTAGCGAGGTCATTGAAAAAGTGATAAAATGATGATGATACCAGCTAACAATTAATGAACGCTGTTGAGAGGGAAATTTTTTCTCTAACCTCTAAAATTCTTCTGGCTGGTCTAAGAATCAGATTGACCTGAGACAAATTAACAGTAGAAAATCAAATTGAATTACAATGTACAGGCAATCCACGTAAATATGAGAGATTCCAAAGACAGGCAAAACAAGGTATATATGTCATCCTGAACTAAAAAGAAAGGGAGTAAGCATTTGGGGCTTCAGAGGGAATGAGGGCAATTCACAGGAAGAACAGGAAGAGTAAACACTTGGTAAACAGTTGTTTGCTGGGCCATCCAGAAACAATGGGACATAGACAGGAATTTTAATAAACAGACTTTGCTAAGTTCCTCCTTGATTACCACCCTAGTTCATTTCATAATGTAGTTATCTATGATAATAGGTCTCTTTCAGGAACATGTCCTCTAATTTTTTTTTTAAGATTTTATTTATTTATCTGACAGATCACAAGTAGGCAGAAAGAGAGGGAAGCAGGCTCCCTGCTGAGCAGAGATCCCGATGCGGGGCTCGATTCTAGGACCCAAGATCATGACCTGAGCGGAAGGCAGAGGCTTTAACCCACTGAGCCACCCAGGCACCCCCTCTATCTAAAATTTTTAGGCAGTTAGGGAGAAGGTCAACATTTTCTTCCTGAGTCTTTTGGGCCTTGATTATTTTCAGCTGAAATAATTTGCACGTCAAAGTGACACATCTTGTGGCAACTTGTGCGGAACCCCTAAAAATGTACCAGATGCTGTACAGGATATTTCGAGGGTTAATTTGTTAAAATCTCCAGGACAACCTAAAAGGGGTTGGTATTATTATTAGCCTGGTTTTACAAATGAGGAAACTGGGGCTTAAAAAGTTAGATATCTTGCCTAAGTTTGTAAATATATTTGAATTCTGAGAGTTTGACACTGAGCCTGTGCTCTTAGTGACTCTATTATACTGTCTTTGAAATGATTCTGTAGTCTATAGCCATACCACCGTGAACATGCCCGATCTTGTCTGAAATGATTCTGTAGCCTTACTTTTTAAATGTTAGATATACTACAGGGAAGAAAATCTGAAAGAAGGAAGCAAATCTGGAAAGCATCTACAATACTAGTGTAAATATAAATAAGATTAAAACCGAAAACCTGTCTCACGGCTTTTGGTTATGGGAACAGCTAGGAGTGGCATGAGAATTATTGCAGAGAAAGCATCAGTACTTCATTCTGGATAGGTCAAGTCACAGATTTTGCCAAGGTGAACAACTATGGTCTCAGCTTTGTCTGCTCATTATATCATGCAGCCAACTTTAAAAATCCTAAAGCCTAGGTCACATCCCAAACCAGATAGATCAGACTGTGTGGAGTAGGAACCATACATTAGCATTTGGTAAAGCTTCCCAGGGATTCCTAATTGCAGCAAAGATTGCTAATCACTGGTTTTGAAATATGGGGTCTTGCGAGGAAAATTATGCCACTGATAATAGACTACAAATGTCACATTTCCCAGGCAGCCTATTCTAGCACCTGGAGCTATTTTCTTCTTTTCTCTGAACCTCCCTGACTTCTATCTCTATCTCTCTGAGAACACTGACCACATTCTGTCTTTAAACTAGGCGTTTGTGCCTTTATTCAACTCTTCTTAGAGAAGGACTATATGAAAGGTTTTCTCTAGACAGTGTCTTCAAGAGAAGTCATCTTAAGAAAGGATTCCATGGCCAAAGCAGTTGAATTATTATTGTAGCAGAACCCAATGAGAGTTTGCCCACCCAGTGTGCAGCAAGCCAATAAAAATTGACACCAAATTTCGCTAAGCAAAATAAGTCAATCAGAGAAAGACAATTATCATATAATCTCACTGATGTGAGGAATTTGAGAAACAAGAGAGATGATCATAGGGAAAGGGAGGGGAAAATGAAACAAGATGAAACCAGAGAAGGAGACAAACCATAAGAGACTCTTAATCTCAGGAAAAAAACTGAGGGTTGCTGGAGAGGGAGGTACGGAGGGATGGGTTGGCTGAGTGATGGACATCGGGGAGGGTATGTGCTATGGTGAGTGCTGTGAATTGTGTAAGACTGATGATTCACAGACCTGTACCCCTGAAACAAATAAGACATTTTATGTTAATGAAAAAAACGCAACTGACACCAAGCTTTTGCAGTGAAGAATAGGCAGTTTATTGGTGTGGTGCCACCCAGGGAAACAGGGATCTAATACCCCAAAGTCCTGAACTCCCAGATGGCTGGCAAGTGTAGATATTTAGGGACAAAATTTGGGGCAGGTGTCTCCTGAAACAGTAGACACCGTTGATGGGAGGACCATGAAGTCATGTTGGCAGGTGCTCTGGTACTACTTTGTCTGATCCTCTGGGGGTCTTTTCTCTCTCTTGTTTGTCTTTTTTTTTTTTTTTTAAGATTTTATTTATTTATTTATTTCAGAGAGAGAGCAGAGCAAGAAAAGGGGAGCACGAGTGGAGGGAGGAGCAAAGGGGGAAAGGGGAAGATGGAGAGGGAATAGCAGACTCTTATTGAGTAGAGAGCATGATTGAGGGCTTGATCGCAGGACCCTTGGATCATGACTTGAGCCAAAGGCAGCCACTTAACCAACTGAGCAACCCAGACACCACAGGTCTTTTCTCTCTTGAGAAAGACTTAAAATCTGAAAAGTGTCTTTATTCCTTATGTTAGAAGTTTCATGAAGTATATTTGGTGATTATATTTAACCTAGTGAGTTTGCATTCCTATAGGATCCTTGGCCAGTCCAGGCATGCCTGGAAAGCAATATGATCTCTAGTTTTCATTCTTTTATCTGAACTGGCAAGATGTTTGCCAGATTCGGTATTGTGTGCATATCACTCTCTTAGAGACTTCCAATGAATATTGCATTTAAAAGCTCTAAGATGCTCTGTAATAAGGAAACATATTTAATTTTGTTTAGCTGGGAGTTTACAAAATCATTTGAACATAAAATACTCTTAATATTCTTTTTTAATACATAAATTTTGAGGGGAGGAAATTCTAGTTTAGAAAAAAAAAGTTGGAGTTATAGAGGAAGATCTGGCAAGAAATCTAAGAAAAAGTATTTACCTAAACTCAGAAGGTTGTTGTGAAGGATAAAATCAAATGAAATAATAAATAATAAATACACTAATAATAAATTAAATGACATCACTTGCGGAACAGGTCTATTATAGTTTCTGCTGCTATGGGCTTCCTTCTTTTCCATCTTTGTAGTCTCGAGAGTATCTAGGACAGGTCTTACCTTTTATACACACAAACCCCCTCCCCCGCCACACACACACACGTACCACTCATAGCGCATTTCTTCTTAAAAATTATAAGAAAGGGGTGGGGCGCCTGGGTGGCTCAGTGGGTTAAGCCGCTGCCTTCGGCTCAGGTCATGATCTCAGAGTCCTGGGATCGAGCCCAGCATCGGGCTCTCTGCTCTCTAGGGGAGCCTGCTTCCTCCTCTCTCTCTGCCTGCCTCTCTGCCTGCTTGTGATCTGTCAAATAAATAAATAAAATCTTTAAAAAAAAAAATAAGAAAGGGGTGACTGGTTGGCTCAGTTGGTTAAGCAGTTAAGCATCTGCCTTTGTCTCAGGTCATGATCTCAGGGTCCTGGGATCCAGCCCCATATCACGCTCCTTGCTCAGCAAGAAGTCTGCTTCTCTCTCTGCCTCTGCCCCTCCACCTGCTTGTACTTTTTCTCTCTCTGACAAATAAATAAATAAAATCTTAAAAAAAAGAGAGAGAGAGAGAGAAGAGAAAAGAAGAAAAGAAACGAAACTGTAAGAAAATCCACACTCTCAAGTGGGTGTCAGGAGCACAAAATGCCATCTAAATTGACAATCTCCTCCGCGTTTCCTTTATTATTAATGGCTATAGAAAAGACACCATTGAAGACAATCTCCCTTTGAAATTTAATGTTTGTTATTGGTTGATTGATGGGTATTTACTGGGCAGTTACTACATACAAGTCACTCTGGGAGATGTAAACCTTGGTAGAACTTGGTCAATTATGCGCTCACTGAGCACCTCTTGCTAAACAGCTCTCTTCTGTCTGGCCAGGCAGGCTAACCATGCAGCAGATGCAGGCGGCGGTGGGAACCAGAATGGGTCACTCCCACTCTTGTGTTCCTGGACATTTTGCGTACATGTCTAGTTTATGAATTGCCTGTGAACTCTTAGAACAGAGTGAAATGCTTGGCTCTCTTTTAATTGGCTTCCTAATGAATCAAGTATGGGATTCTTCATAGACAATACAAGAACCATGGGAGGTCTGGGGGAACACAGATTAAGAGAAAAGGGAATCCATATCTATATGGAGAGGAAAATATAAAGCGTAAAAACCAGTGATTTTGTTGTTGCTGTTGAAAGCACAGAGAGTTTATCTGCCTCTCTGTTCCCACCCTGTTCTCACACGGCCTCGTTTGGTATTCAGTCTAAACCCAGCTCCTACTGTAGCCGACTAGTTCCTGTTGGAAGATGAAGAGTAATGACGTCAAGAAACTTCTTCATCCCTTAACAGTTACTGTTTAGTGTTATTTAATGTAACTTTTCTTCCTCTACTTGCTGGATTCTATGGGGGCTTCCTAGGCCATGAGGGTTGAGCTATTAGTTTATTATACAATTTATGAGCCAGGATTATAGGGAGGAGCATATTTTTAAAATAGATTTTTCTACAAATTATGAGGTTGGCTTCTCCCTTTTTTTTTTTTTTTTCCTTAAATCTAGTGTCTATACTCATACTCTTAAGACAGTGATTTTCAAACCTGGCTACACAATAGAAACTCTGAGAGATGAGGCCCAGATGTGTTTTATTTATTTGTAAGCTCTCTGGGGGTTTCCACAATGCAGCTCTGGTTAAGAAACACTGCCTTAAAAGCACTCCACTGTATTTTTCACACTCGTTATTATTAAGTGCTTTATTTAAAACCTCAGGCTTGAAAGGCCCTGATGATGCTGGTTGTCTGTTTCCAACAATGAGGGTTTACTTCTGCCAGAAGGAGCATGGTTGAAAATCACGAGACGGTGAGGTTCCCATCCCGACCCCTGATTCCCAGCAACAAACTACTACATGTGTAAAATGCTGTGATACCCATTTGTACATAAAGGTCTCCGGAAAGAAAAGAACCTCACTCATGCCTTTGGCTAGTGGAGTAGCAATTGGTACTTTATTTAAGATCTCTGGAAAAACCTGCAACAGTTCTCTGAGCAGGTACATGGTTAAAGAGGGCAATGGTATATGCATAGATAACCCTTCCTAACTTCATTTTTTAATATAAAGGACAAAGTAGTTGCTAAAAAATTAAATTCACCAAAATTTCAGGTTTTCTTTCCAAAATCTGAAGTGAGCCTATGATTTCCAAAATGTGAAAAAGATTTTCCTCTTTCCTCTAACTCAGGCAGTGGGGATGAAGTTCATTTTTAATATTCAGTCGTGGTTTAGGAATCTTTCCAGACTGTAGCTTAAAGATAATCAGCTTGGAAATATTTTTATTTTATGTTAAATACACAGAGATGGTGTTTCTTAAGCTTTTGATAAATATTTTTGGAGATAAAATTAAAACCTGTCTCGTATTTATGTTGGTTGTAAAGAAGAGAAACATAGATACTTTCGATTCAAAGTGAAACTGCTTTGTACTTTATACATAATGCTCTGTATCATTATTTTAACATACAGAATAACGAGAAAAAATTGATGGGGTTTTGAAGTTATAGATGAGGTTCAGTAGGGTGGACTGCTGAGCCAATGACCAAGAAAGAACTCTTGAGATGTCTTTTGGTGCAAAATGGTGGTTTATTAAAGCACGGGGACAGGACCCATGGACAGAAAGAGCTGCTGTCCCAGGGTCGTGAGGGGTGGATGATTATATACTATGTCGATGGAGGAGGTAAGGAAAAGAGAGGTTTCAAAAGGATTCTCATATGTTAAAGAAGACTCATAGGATACCAGAGACATTGCCATTTTCAAGTTAAGGGTTTTTTGTTGTTGTTGTTGCTGTTGTTGTTTTCCCCTCTAACAAGATATTAACATGAAGATAGTAGGGAGCTTCCTGGAGGAACATTACACTCTGCCCACTTCAAGTATCTGTCAATGGGCTGCAGGTTTTTAGGACATTTAATTGTATTTATATTTCCTTCTGGAAGCTAGGCTATTGATAGAAATGCTTTGTTCTTGTAGACATTTGTAAACTGAGGAAGACTCAAGCCTTGCAGAATTGTGGTCTCTATGAATTTAACTATTTTTCCTTTAGGGCAGCCAGGAGTGCCTGAGGAACATCACATAATATCCCACTGGTGGAGGAGAAGTTGTGGAGTGTCAGCTTTGCTTTGTCCCCAGCTTGCCTTTTGCTCCTTCAACATGAGGAAGTTTCAGTGATAACCTAACAATGCTGCTCTCAATCTTGTAATTCTTGGGTGGTATTTGATGTAGGAAAGATGTTAGGGTTCAAAACCAAGGGTCAAGAAAGAATTCTTGAGACATCTTTGGTGTAAAAAGGTGGTTTTATTAAAGCATGGGGGCAGGACCCATGGGCAGAAATTGGGGCCCTGGAGTCCTGAGGAGTGGCCCATTATATACTTTCAAGTTGGGAGGGGGTTAGGGATAGCATAAGTCCCCCAGGTATTTGGAAACAATTTTTCCAGGATCCTGAGGGAACTAGCTATTGCTGGGAAAATGTCATTTGTTATTGTTTAGCAAACCCTCAGTCATGAGACCCTTCAGACATATATTGGTGGGTCGTAGGCTTGGAGGATGATTGCCAACATGTATCTTGGGCAGGGAGGGGGTTGAGATAAACGAAGTTTCTAAAGGAACTTTTATATGTTAAAGTAGATTTAAAGCATCCTGGGAGTTGGGCCAAGGATGACCTGCTATCCTTAGCAAAGTATTAACATCAAAACAGCTGAGTTCTTAGAGAAATGTCACTCCCAGTTTCAAGGACTTGTAAATGGGCTTTAAATAGTAAGGAAATTTAAAAAATTTTCTTCCTCTTTTGTTTCCCACATCAGTACTTATTAATAATTTAATTATCTCTATATCCATTTGTTGGGGCTGATTCCACGTTAAAACCTGTTAAACTGCTAGGGCCTGCCTGGGCCTACTTAGCCATAGTGACTCCATGTTGCCTAGGTCGCCATTTTGTTGTTTAATAAACGCCTCAGCAGTTACTAGTATCGGTTCCCAGTAACCGTTACTAAAACACACAGGTAGGAGACATCCAATCAGCCAAAGCCACATATGTAGAGGTCTGCGGTTGCACCCTATAAAACTAACCTGTAAGACCAAGAGGGGGTCGCTCTCTTCGGAGGCGGCCCTGACCGGTCAGTCTGACTTCTAATGCTTGGCATAGAATAAAGCTTTACATAACTTTCACTTTGTCTCAGCCTCCTTCTCCTGGCCAGACAATCTAACTTCTAATGCTTGGCATAGAATAAGGCTTTGCATAACTTTCACTTTGTCTCAGTCTCATTCCTTTGATAACGGACCCAACACATTCATGAAATTTTCCACATTTTTAAGGAGAGGGGTCATTTCTTCTCTATTTTTTTTTTTTAACTTTAAAGTTCTTTTAGTAAACATTCTGGAAGTAGTAATTATCTACTAAAAAAAAAAGTGACCCTTTGAGAAATTCTCAGGAAACATATTACTTTAGGATGTCATGTTAATTATTAAATTATACATTCATAGAATATGTAGGGGGGGGCATATTTTGCCACCCCCAGATATGCCTGTTTGACATATTGGTTAATTTAAGCTGGTCATTTTTAAGAAACTTCAAACAGGAGAAACTTTGAAATCCAAGTAAAAGTTATCCTTTTGTGAAGATACAGTTACACGTATTAGGGAAATCTCCATTTGTAAGGTGTCTGCTTTGCTATAACAGGAAGAGGAGGGATGACTCTGAATCTCTAGAAAATCTTACCAATGGAAAAGACAACTACGTAAATCTGCATAACAACCTTACCCTTGTTTCCTGTGCTTTTCCTAGTAACCTTCCATAACTGACTCCCCAACCCCAATATCTGCTTTTATCTTTGGCTGAAGATGGTATTAAAGTGATGTCTTTGGCCTTTCAGGGAGTTACTCACTCTTCCTGGGTCTCTCTCAAGTATACAGGAGGTATACATGTTACAGACTTTTGTTTGATTTTCTCCTGTCAATCTGTCTCATGTCAAGTTGACTCTTGAGCCAGCTGGAAAAACTTTGAAGGGTAGAGAAAACATTTTCCTCCCCAACACTCTTACAAATGGAAATTTTTCTTGTAAATGTAACTATTTCTTACAAAAGGGTAACTTCTACTTGGTTTTCAGAGCTTCTCCTGTGTTTGCAGTTTCTTAAAAAATAACCACTTTAAAATAATCAGTATGCCAAAGGCATATCTTGGGGTGGTAAAATTTGCTACCTTACAAATACCATAATTACTGTAAATATATATGTGTGTGTGTGTGTGTATATATATACACACATTTTTTTTTTTACTTCAAGTAGTTTTCTAGTGTTCTTATAAATTACTACAATTAAACAGTGATTTTGAGTTAGAAACTTTTTCTGTAGATTTTCATTGTGAGTTAATATGCAGTGATGATTCTGCTTGTGGATAGGACAAACATCTGTAACTGTATGAAATCTAAAAGCTGTTTGGGAAATAATTCATACCCAGCTCCTAACTGGTGATTTTGTAATGGAACTAATGTGAGTCTGCTCTTTGGTTAGTTACAGGTAGAGTAAGTACTATCTGGTGGAGTTGTCACAAAGGAAGCTTTATTTGCAGCAAATAAGGAGATTATAGAGCATAACTTCCAAAGCCAGGACTCCTGAGCAAAGATGAGTGGGTTCTTTTTTTTAGGGTTAGGATGAATACTCAGAGTGGGGAGCTTTGTCATCAAGTGTAAAGATGGGCATAAGGTTGCACAGGCTTACTTAGGAAACATGCTGATATACGTATTCTATGTTATGTTACTGAAGCTTGTACTCTTCTGTAGGGCAGAGACTTTAACATTATAATAGAGCAGAGGTAACTGTTGAACAGGGGGAAGGGGCTATGGGGGTGCTCTAAGAGCCAGAGCTCTCATAAACTGGTGGAGGTCTTGGGCTCATGATCTCAGGTAAAGAATTCAGGGCCTTACTTACTTCTGATATAGCACTGGGAATTTTACCATTGATTTATTGTCTCTGTTATGGTTAGGCTCTTTCCCGGCCTTATAGAGACTTAGTTTTTGCATTCTTTTTGTTCCCTTAAAACCCTTAACTACTAAGGCTTTTGCATTTCTTTGTAATTCTGACACCTCTTAGAAAGTTCTGCGAGAAGTCCATAGATCCAGGAAGTAGGGCACAGATCAAAGAAAATCGCTGGCGGTCTAAAACGGACTTCTCTGGTGTCCTGAAAATTAAGTCTTATCTTTCTTTTTCTGGGGACCCCTAACTCTCTCCGCTTACATTTCTAGAGCAGGCAATTTAAATTTTCTATTACATTGATGTTCAGACCGAGTGTGCTTGTTTGTATCAAGAGCTTACAGAACAGTTTTCAGTGTACTATTTTAAAAATAGTATCAGCATAATTTTCAACCCAGTGTGGTGGTTCAGAGGATGGGTGCCAGGCTTTGGCACCCTGGAAGTGCACCACAGCTCCACGTCCCACTGGCTTTGTGATCTTAGGCAAGTTACTTCATTTTTTTTTTTTTTTTGAACCTCAGTTTTCTCATTTATAAAATGAGAAAAAGCCCTACTTCAAAGGATATTACAAAGTTAAATGTGGCATAAAATGTAAATGTAAAATTCAGGGAATAAATAATAATTATTATCGAATAACTAATAACATAATCTTTGAAACCAAACTAAGGAAATCTATATTTGGAGCAACCAGTGGCTCAATCAGTTAAGCATCTGACTCTTGATTTTGCCTCAGATTATGATCTCAGGGCTGTGAGACTGAGCCTCACTTCAGGCTGGGCATGGGCATGCATGGGCATCTACTTAAGATTCTCTCTCTCCCTCTCCCTTGTCCCTTCCCCCAACTCATGCTCATCAACGCATACACACGCTCTCCCTCAAATAAATAAATAAAATCTTAAAAAAAAAAAGAAATATTATCTATAGAATAAATCTTTGGTGTGGAATAATTCTCACACTATTTGTAGGACTCAAAAAGTTTTAAACAATCTAAGTGTCTAACAGTAAGTGTGATCAAAAAACTTATAAGATATCCACATGATGAAGTTTATGGGGTATTTTTGTTAATATCAGCAAGAAATGCTTTTAATGCTTTTCATATGTGAATATTAAGTAGGTCACTTTAATGACTTACTCTAAGCCCTCACATGGCAAATGGGGTATTTCCTAATTGTGTTGTCTTCGAAGAGAAAACATGTAATTTCGTCTGCTTTTGTATAACTTGCCCAGAGCCTGCACCTCTCTGCCTTCCTGTCTTAGCTACTGTTTTGCAATCTTTTCTGGCTACTGCCTGCAGTTACTTGTCCCTGTGGACGATCCCAGCATAGCCATCTCTCCCCATCTATTCCTGGCCTGAACTGCCAGCGTGATGGCACTGATCTTGACCTCTAACATCCTTTGAGACTCTCTGCCTTGCTGTGCTTAGAGCTCAGTATCCCCTGCTCCTGATCTCTGTTGATGTCATCTGTACTGCTTTCCATTTATTAGCCGGCCTTCTGCTCAGTGAGACCAAAATAGGGGTTCTGACCCTCATGATCTATGCTTATCTTTCCTGCTGACCTGCAGGAAGATCCCTGCTCTTCTTGTGGCTTCTTCTAAATTTTACATGTGGGGTTTTGGGTGATGGTAACTGGAAAATTTGTTAGACCTCTAGAGATCCATTCTTGCCACTGAGCCGGACAGCCACTCCATCACTAAGTACACTAGATTTTGAGGGGCTTATTCACCACCTGTCTGCTCAAGCCCTGCTGGTGATCCTTGCCCAGATTCAACAGAGAGCCTGATGAGGGCCCCAATCCCAGGACCTTGGGATGATGACATGAGCTGAAGGCAGCCCTTAACCCACTGAGCTACCCAGATGCCCCTCTTGTTTTTTTTAATAGAAAAATGACACAATTTTAGAAGTTGTTTTAAGAAAATAATCCAGGGGCACCTGGGTGGCTCAGAGGGTTAAGCCTCTGCCTTCGGCTCGGGTCATGATCTCAGGGTCTTGGGATGGAGCCCCGCATCTGGCTCTCTGCTCAGCGGGGAGCCTGCTTCCTCCTCTCTTTCTGCCTGCCTCTCTGCCTACTTGTGATCTCTGTCAAATAAATAAATAAAATCTTAAAAAAAAAAAAAAAAAGAATCCAGAAGCTAACATCAAATTCATTTAAAGGACCATTGTACTTTAATTTTCTTTTGTGACTTTACCTTGCTACAAGGTGACAGGAGTTTCTTTGGCTGATGCTAGAAACAATAGTTCTCACCTCATGTCCTTATCACAGCTTTATCTTCCTTTGTACAGCTCTTTGTTTTCTTTATCTATACTGGTATTTGAGTCTGGGTGTGTGTCTGTTATCTATCTATCTATCTATCTGTCTATCTACCTATCTGTCATCATCTCCATATTCATATCTATAGCACGTATTGTTAGTGCCCTGCCCCCTCTTAGCACTCACCTTCCCCACACAGGCCAACTCTCAGGTTTCCAACTGCCAGGATCTGTAACTCTTTGCCTGAAGGCTTTCTTTGGAGATTGGAGCCTGCATAGAAGACACATTGGAAGTAGCTGGAATTAGCATGCACCTGCCTCCCCAGCAGTCCTCCACCATGATAGGAAGTAAGTAAATGCTCCCCCACATCCTTGCCCCATGGGGATGGTGGACAGTATGAGGCATGCTCTCCACTGTCTCCCAGAGTCGCCAGCAGGATTGAGCCCCATGGTGGTAACCTGCCTGGTAACATACCCTTTATTGGCTGCATATCATTCACTGCCTTGCCTCCCCACATTTCTATTGGTGCTTCCAAGAATCACTTCCCCAGTACACTACTTTCACTCAAATCCTCTTCTCAGGGTCTCTTCTGGGGAAATCCATCTTAATAAGATACTCACACTCATATCCATTTCCTGCAGTTCATAAGAAAAAGGCTCATGGATTATAGCTAGCTCTGAGCTAAGCCTGAGCTCAAAATGTGGCAAGGCTGCTAACAAAATTAGCATAATCTCAGGCAGCAATACTAGAATAATGGTTAAAATGAATCAAGGTATCCGTGCAGTTTAAGTATTATTTCCAGTTCTGGATGCAAAATTTCTTAAAGGATTCTCAAAATTGGAATATCCATTGCCTGATTAGGAGTTTAGGAACCTAATAACAAAAAGAACAATTAAAGGAAGTGAGCTATTTGGCTTAGAGAATAAACTACTAAGAAATGGCATAATCAGTCTTCAAGTGGCCGAAGGGAAGTCATGTACACAGTACATTAAATTTATTCAATCTCTTTCCAGAGGGAAGATCTCTGATTGGGCAAAAGTAAAACAAAAACTTCTTCTAATGATTAGAGCTTTCCCTTATCAAATGCAAGATCCTAGTCTCTGGAAATATTTCAGCAGATGGCAAAAAATCACCTGAATCCACCCCATTCCTTAAAATAAACCTAGGTCCCAAATGTAAGCCTCTGTGAGTCTCATCAAAAGCTCATTTTAATAACCAGGATTCTGTTTTTGGGCATTCCTTCAGACTACCAGCCTATTATAAGCCTCACTGCTCCTACCTCCTTATTTTCCTGGTCCTCCAATATCTTCATTCTGAATTTATGTCTTAGTTCTGTTCTCTGGCTACCTTCATGGATTAACAATGTCATTTTGGACATTGCTCTCCCAGGCAATATAGATGCTCTCCCAGTTCAAATAAAAATGATCACCAAAAAAATAGGTACGTAACTATAGTGAAATAACTTAGGAGCTATCTGCTCTCTTTTTGTACAGCTGGAGGTAATAGACATTCTACCCCAGTCCCTCCACCTGTTCCACCCCAGTCAGAAGTGACTTCCTCACCTACCCCTTTCTAACACAGGAAGAGGACAGGACACAGAGAGATAGAATCCTGAATGGGGTGATAGCTTACTTTATTTTATTTTTTTTTATTTATTTTATTTGAGAGAGAGAGCATGTGAGTGAGGGGAGGGGTAGAGGGGGAGAGAGACAATCTCAAGTAGACTCTGTGCTTAGCATGGAGCCAACTCAGGGCTCCAGCTCATGACCCTGAGATCATGACCTGAGCCAAAACCCAGAATCAGACACTTAACCAACTGAGCCATCCAGGCACTCCAGATGATAGCTTATTTTAAATGACTTCTTTATTTACTTCCAACTCTATAATTTCTTATAATTATTTTCCTTTTCAGTTTTTCTATATTCATTCTTAAGTTCCTTCTCCCCCTCCTTCTCCTCCTCTTTCTTCTTCCTCCTCCTCCTCTTCTTCTCCTCTTTCTCCTCCTCCTCCCCCTTCTCCCCCTCCTTCCCCACTCTTCCTCCCCCTCCTCCTTCCCATTCTCCTCTCCTCCTCCTCCTCCTCCTTCCTCTTCTTTTTCTTCTTCCCCTTCTTTTCTTATTAATTTATAAGTTTTGCTTCTCAAGCTACCAAGAGAGAATGAAGCCAGTTTCTGGTTTAATGGTGTCATTACTTCAAGTGCCCTCACTTTAATGGGGGTCCCACTTTAGCAATCTATGTGTTACTGGCAGTTCTCCTGAAGAGGACACTGTTTCCCACACCTATTGCTTTGCCAGACCTCTGACTGGGCTCAGTGGACAATGAGTATTGCCATGTTCTTCTGCAAGAAAGGCAGACCTGCTGCCCAGTGGGACAAATCTTTCTGATGCCAAAAGGAGAGCTTGTTTTTCATGATGAAAACATGTGTTGTTCCAGTTGGCAGAGTTAGGATCAGTAGGTGGAAATATAGAGCTCTGGACCCCATAAGGCTCTTGGAATAAATCTTCAAAGAATTAAGCTAGGAAAATTACATGGTGTTACAACACTTATTTCCTTTTTTCAACATTTACTGAGTATCTGCTTTGCCCTGAAGCCTCACAAATTAGGGGGGGGGGAAGTATCACAAACAAAAAGGAACCTAAATCTATTAAGGGAAAGAGACATGCAAACTATAATGTGGTTAGGATGTGAATAAAATGTTATGGGAATACAAAAGGGTGATAGTATCCTGAGCTCTGCAAAGGAATACGAATTCACAGGCCCTGTGCCAGCTTAGGATGGAGCTCAAAATCCCGTATGGCCCTTTGCTAGCTGAGAGACTCTGGAGTACTGGAGAGACTCTGAGAGTACTCCAAAATATCCATGGAGCAGTAGTACCTGAAAGATTAAATGAGAACATAAAGAACCTAGCATAATGTCTGGCACAGAGTAAGCGGATGAAATGTTGCTTCAGGAAGGTTTATGTAGAAATTATTGGGGCAGTTACTCACACATCATTTGTGGTATCTGGATTCTAGACCCCACCGCTTCAAATGTCTTCCTTATGGTGAAGCTTCTATACTCTCCAAGTGGCGGTCCTTATGACCTACTGAGCAATCTGAGGGTATTTTTGGACTATATATCTGAAACATTTCCATTTTCCTTTTTCTTCTTTTCTCTTCTTTCTCATTCCCTCTCCTATGACTTTTCTCTCTCAGACATCAAGCTCCCTTTTCATGATTTCTCATTCTATTTTCTGGACACAGTGAAGAAACCCCCTGGTGTCTCAGCCCCTGGTTCTGGAAATTTCTTCAACATCAGCCTTCCTATATACACCTTGCTCCCACAATCTAAATACATCACAATCTCATGGATGTGGCCCTTGTACTACCATTGTTCTCCTCTTGACCGACACTGTGTAGGTGCTTTACTTTGTAGGTATCTTACGGCAAGAGACAAATAATGGGCTTCTTTGCTTTGAAGACCAGTGAAGTCTCCCTTGAAATTAAAGGGATTAGAAGGAGAATGTCAACAAAGTAAGAAACCAGGTTCCTCTAGAGTATGAGTCTTGTGGTGCACAAATAAAAGAGAGACGGCAGCCTTCAGTGCCTCTGTCTGCAGAGCTCTGCTGGAGATCCAGGAGTTTGTTAAGGCTCAGACTTCCTATGAAAAAGATGAAAGACAATGTCTGCCATAGCTTAGATATTCAAATTCTGGATTTAATTTTAAATTTAGAGTTTCAGGTACCACTTTTATTATAATCAAAATGTACTCTACTTTGTCACCTACCTGGCCTACAGATTTTATATGATGTTCTCCCACCTTGATCTAGAAGACAAGTTGTGAGCAAAATCAAACCACCGTAATTGTTTTTTTTTAATAACAATCTATTTCTCTTACTGTAACTCTGACAAAGCATAGAGAAAGAATACACACATTTAATAAGTAGAAAACATTTATTATACAGCATTATCAAGATTATCTGACAAAAGGCAGTAATGAGCCAAAGGAAAACACTTTTACAAGAAGCTAAACAACTTGTATAAGCACATACATTAAGGTGAAGAGTATCTGCCCTTTTGGTACAGGGTACGTATGTGTACATTTCCAATTTTGAACAATTATGCTATAAGAGCTAATACTGTATTATGTTCAAGAAAACTTTTAATCATGATAATATTAGGCATTCAGAGAAATAATGTAATAGGTGTTGAATGTGTTCACCAAATGTCTCAGACTAAAACCTCAGAACAAACTGACATCTTATATTATTTGAATAGTAGAGCAGCTCTCTTGGTCTATTCTTACTTAAAAAAAAAAAAAAATCTGAATGCACAAGTCCTGTGATATCAAGGACATATATTAGTGGCATTAAGATAAAAAAAACATGTCTCACGAATAATAGATAGTAAGCTTTTAGTTGCTAGTTTGCCAATGAGCAGACCATCTATTAAGCACTGGAACCATCTACATTCCTCACTCTGCTTCATTACTGTGAAAACATGGAACTAAAATTTGTTTCAGTCACGAGGTCTTTCTACCAAAGGGGTTAGAAATAATTGTTTAAAGGAAAGGCAGTCCATTCTTGATATGGAACCAACTAAACTTGGCAGTGGAATATGGGAAGACATAAGAAACATGAGCCTCAAACATTGGAGCTGCTGTTAAATTCTGAACAAATGATGCAGTGGGTATTTAAAGACTCTAAGATGATTTTTGGCTGAGAAATCAGCTCCCACACGAAGGAAGCATATTAAAATATGACTGCACATACGGCATAAACAGATATTTAAAGGGGTGAGCTTCATTCCACAAATAATAGAAGAAATCAAAACAGCAAGAAAAATTGCTTTTATTGGGTGTAATAAGGAGGTAAAAATAAAACAACTGGATTACACATACATGGATATTACATACAGCAAATGACAAAAATATAAAGAAAAGTGATGACAGTGAAAATGGAAGAATAAAAGTACATGGAAATAACAATTAAGAGAAAGTAAGAAGTGATGGATAGATGATTTGAAAAAAATATGACCAGACATAGAGGTTAATATATGTTTCAATCACTGAAAGCTCACGTTACTGTGGAAAATCTTTTTAAAAAAAATCTAA
This sequence comes from Enhydra lutris kenyoni, assembly GCF_002288905.1. Taxonomy (NCBI): domain Eukaryota; kingdom Metazoa; phylum Chordata; class Mammalia; order Carnivora; family Mustelidae; genus Enhydra; species Enhydra lutris. The sequence continues at coordinate 39,171,654 of NW_019154101.1, read as the reverse complement.
AGTGACCTGAAATAATCTTAATACTGTCATTCGATCTCATGTTTTAATAATGATGTGTGAAAATATATAAAATGTACCTCTTTATTGTTACCCCCAGTTTTTTGTGAATTTTTAACATGACAAATTTTTAAGCCACATCATTAAATATCTGGATAATATCTGAAAAATAAATTCCCTCTTAGATGAGGAAAAACCGTCTGAGCAGCATATGAAAACCACGAGACCACAGCACTCAAACCTTCAAAGAACTTCTGTAAATATTGGTGACAATATATAAAACATTTTTAGAACATAAAAATATCTATACTCTATCGGAAAGACAACCTTCTGGTTGCAATTCCACTGACATCACATTGCACAAATTTTATTATCACATGTACACAAGGACACAGGCACACATTTACGTACTAGTTACAGGGACTTGGATGACAAGAGGAAAGAATTATTTGTCATTGAACCAGTAATAGTTGCTATGAGTACACCATTAAGTTCGAAGATCATTTGTTTCCTTAGTACGTAGGAGAAACAATGGCACCAAGTACACATACTGCATCTTAGAAGTTCAACTGGTAATAATATTTGCTACAGTAAATGTAAGGTAACAATTTTGCCACATGTTTTGTTCTCTTTCATTGAAGGGCAGAGAAGAGCCCCCTTGGCACAAACACAAGATCATCCACAAAACATCTTCTGCCACTCTCCAATCTTGTTCTAGCCTTTTTTCCAAAATCACCAATAAGCAAGTGTCAGCTATGGAACGTTACCTGCGCTGATTGTGTTCACCACCTCACGCTTATGTACTGTCTCATTCCATCTTCCCTTAGCACTCCTGATGAAGCAGTTTTTGGTGATGCTTTTGCTCTGATTCCTGTTTTCCTAAGTAGAGAGACATCACAGAGCAGCAGGGTGTCCATACATTTTTTTCCAAGTGTGACAAGGCTGGCTCTGCCTCAGGTGTAATGGGTGAAGAGAGGCCCCTGTCTGGGCCAATTCCCTAGGCTCCTGAACACTAGTAAGGAGAAGGGATAGAGAAAACTGAGCTGCTGTTCCACGGGTGGTTCCATCCCTGCCCCTCCTTCACCCACCTGCTCCGTCTGGCTGCCCCATGCTTCCACGACTGCCATGAATACCATGATGTCAACTAACGATTCACCTGGCTGGTCCACATGTGCTGTCTCTTCAAGCCAAGCGTGTGTGGGCGAGTGTATCTATGCACAATTGTCCAAAAGAAGAGATTATTTCTGTTTGTTTGTTTGTTTATGTACGCATGTATTTATTCATTTATGCGGTGAAAGTTGTACACTATATGGGATTGTGCTTTGTCAGAATTCCCTTTCTTCCCAGAGAAGGCTTTTGAATAATTCAAGAACCGGGATCCTCGCTGGGATTTTTTTTTGCTTGCAGAGCAGTTTCCTCTGGCCTTCCCTAAGGCAGCAGCAGCATTGTCTCCCTTTCCCGCACACTTCACGCTCCTCTCCCATCTCCTCCTCCCAGCTATCCGCACATCTCCAGAGGTGCTGGTGCTCCCTGGTTTCTCTTGCTTTCCAAGTGGACACCTCCTTCCTACAGGGTGGAAGAGCTTTGCTTATAGTCCCTCAGGATGACCGAGGCGTAGGTCACGTTGGGAGGGGTGCAGAGCACCGACTCGGACACGGGGGAGCTGGGCACCGAGCTGCCCGAGGCCACGGAGTCACGGAAAGGCGACGGAGGCGTTAGAGCAGGCGAATCTTCGGGGGCGGGTTTGCTGGCCGCCTGCAGATCTTCGTCTTCCTCTTCCAGTTCGTCTTCCTCCGTGTTCCCTTCCCGCTCATACAAGTACTCTTGGAGGAGCTTGAACCTCTCGCTGTCGTCCTCGTCGTCGTCGTCTGCTGGCGGGGAGGCAGGCTCCTCCCCGAAGGTGCTCAGTTGCAGCGGGAGCATTTGCAGGTGCTGCGGAGGTGCCGGGGTCGGGTACAGCGAGCGCACCCCGTTCCCCGGGCCCCCAGGAACTGCGAGCACCGCATTGAAATCCGGGATCCCGGTGCTGAAATTGTTGACCACTCCCTGTAGCTGGTCCATCAGGGATTTCTGCGGTTGCGGTGGCTGCTGGAGGGGAGGGGGCAAGCCCTTGGGGATGGCCGGGTCTGCCAGGAACAGGGGGGTCTCCTCTGTGGTCAGGTGGGGCGGCAGAGGTGGGGTGCTCACCGCAGTTGGCACCCGTCGGTGCACCACCATAGAAGGACTGTTGGGAGGGCTGAAGCCAACCGGCTGGGCATCCTCCTCCTCTACGTTGTAAAGGGTCTTGGTGCTGGTATCTGAAAAGGTGAGGCTCTTGCCGGAGCCCTGGTAACTTTTAGTGAGGGGTTTGATGACGGCTGTTTGGTTGCAGGCCGTCTCATTGGTCTTCACGTGCACAGAGAGGCGGTGCCACATGTGCTGTCCCTTGGGCACCTGTCTTCCACCTGGTTCAGACCATGACACAGACTTGCCATTAGAACTATGAATAAAATAGAGATGGATTTATTTGCAGATATATCATGCACACAGGAGAAAATACATATAAATTATATGCAATCCCAGCTCAATGCAATTTATACCCCCCACTCCCCCCTTCCCCGCCCAACTGTATGCCTGGCCTCCATACCCTTAACCTCCCCTTATTACAGGTCAAAGACCAAAAATTGCAGTGACCACAGCTTGCCTCTGTAGCTGCAGTCAGTGATTCCATCAACCCCAAGACGAGGCAGAACGCTTTGACCCTGAGAAAGTCGGAGTGGGGAGAAACACCAGCCTGCCGCAGAAGCGGCTATTTTCATTTCCGTCTGAGATTTCACAAAGTTATTACACACTCACGTACTCACACATACACTTAAGGTAACCACAACGTTGCCACTCAGTGCAAGCCCTTGAAAGATTCCAAAATTGATGGAGGAAACAAATAAGAAATAAAACTACAGATACGCATGGACAACAGAACATAATGACCATAGCCCTTGCCTTCCTTTCTTCTGAAGCCCCTGGAACAAATTGAAACCCACAGATTAAGCTACTCTCATTGTCCTGTGAGGTTATAAAATACATCCCCTCAGTAGCCCTTTCTGATAGGTGGGTATCTCCCGGTACCAGAGTAGCAAGGTCAGACACATGGCACCTGTACAGAAGAGAAAAAAGCAGATGACAGAAAACCCAGGCCCATGTTCCACTTTAGTGTGTCATAACTTTTGCCTTTCTTTTTATTTCAATGCATTATTCCCGACACATACAATGAATCACAATTCACATAAAGGCCCTGATTCACAGCTGCTAGTTTGGGATTTCCCCGCTGGCGTCTTTTAACTAGGTGTGTTTGAAAAGTGATAGAACCAGGAAGCCCAGCAAAACACAGATGCTCAGACCCTGCTTTAGCCCTTCAACATAGCTGGTGACACAAACAAGACAAAATGGAGATTCAGAGAAAGCAGAAGTTACAGAGGCAAAGGTCCCTGCCTGCCCTTTTCCTTGATGAGCTTTGGGGAAGAAAAATGTTAGGGTACCAGCAGCCCACCTGCTTTTTTACCTTTCATTCTTTACGGGACCATCAAAAAAACCCAGTCAATTAGGAGAAGGAAGAGGAGAAGGATGAAGAAGATGAAGGAGAAGAGAAAGAAGTGGGAGAAGGAAGAGGAAGAGAAGGTGGAAGAAAAGAGAGGTACTGTGCCTATCACTCAGATTCTATTCTGTATGTTGTAATAATTCTCGTCTTACTTTTGGACTTTTGGCTTTTTTTTTTTTCCCTGTACAACTTTTAGCAGATGGTGGTACCTTACCATAGTATACCATTAATAACATCAGTGTTAATACTTACATCAGGATATTTTTTCTTGTGTGTGTGTGTGTGTGTGTGTGTGTGTGTCGTTCTTTTTTTTTTTTTTTTGAGTTTGCTTTTTCACTGTATCCATGAAAACAACAGAGAAAGTAGCACAATGTCAACACATTTTTGACAGTAAAAGGAATAGGAATAAAGAACATTTTTTTCTTAGGTGGATGTGTGAAATAGACTATTCTGTATCATGGTCTTTTGTTTCGAAAAATGTAGGAAGTGATCAATAGTTAATATAATGATTTATTTAGTCATTTTGAAAATACAAGAATGAATACTTCAAAAATTTTGCATGTTGCATTTATGATGATGATAATATTTTGACATTTTATATATTATAATCTTGAAAAGTGAAGTGAGCCAAATAAATACAGAGTCTTGCAGAAATTCTGATACCTATTATGGAAAACTCTGGATTTAAAAGTCTTAGAATAAAAAAAAAAGTCTTAGAATAGTTAAATATTAGTTAAAATTTTGTTAAATAATATATAAATAATAATAAAATTAGTTAAAATGTCATTATTTGTGAAGAGGTAGTTCCTCTATCTTATAATTTATATGCTATATATATATTATTTATTTGAGAGAGAGAGCATGCAGGTGAGAAGAGGGGCAGAGGGAGAGGGAGAGACAATCTTGAGCAGACTCCCTGCTGAGTGTGGAGCCCAACAGTGGGGTTGGGGGGGGGCTCAATCTTGCAACCCTGAGATCACTACCTGAGCTGAAACCAAGACTTGGATGCTCAACTGACTGAGCCACCCAGGCACCCCATTTATGCTATATGTTTAATTATCTAAGAAAATTCTCATCTCCAAAATACTATGTGAAACTTAATATTTCTCTGAAATATAAGCTTAATATATTCCCTGAGAATGTAGAAGTACTTGTAAATGCAAAATTACTGGCTTTTCAGCTTCTACACTATTGTTAGAATACCTTTCTTCTGAGTTGAGTCAACTATAGAACAGACAGTTTGTGTTCCCAGCATGAACACACAGTCAACCAGCCAGCAACTAAGACCACAATCCACAGTTCTGAGTTTGAAACTCTAGGTGAGCTCACCTCCCACCTCCTTCTTTCTCAATTTCCTCTAATCCCTACTTTACTCAGACCGTCTCTCTCTTAACATATTCATTATGACTCTTCCAGAAAGTATAAAACCACTGATTTGCCTCTTGTGTTGTCTCTTAAATATGCTTTAGTGTACCATCCAACCTCAATGATTTGCATCACTTTTTTAAAAAGAGATTTTATTTATTTGAGAGAGAGAGAGAGAGGAAGAGTATGACTGGGGAGAGGGGCATAGGGCGAGGGAGAGAGACAAGCAGACTCCTTCCTGAGTGTGGACTCCACCCTGAGCATGGAGCGCAATGAGGGGCTCAATCCCAGGACCCTGAGATCATGACCTAAGCCGAAATCAAGAGTCAAATGCTTAATGGATTGAGCCACCCAGGAGCCCCTGATTTGCATCAATTTGAATTGCAATGGATACATATTTTCCTTCTTCCAATGCCTGCTTCTCAATGCTTATTTTTTTTTAATTCATTAAACTAAAAGGATGCTTTGAGTCTTTATTTAGTTGTGTGTGTGTGTGCATATGTGTGTGTATGTGTGGGTGTTTAAGAAACAAGTCCCTTGAGAGCTAGTCTACACCTTACTTAACCACCAGGCTTACATTCCCCAACAAGCAATTATTCCAGTCTCCATACATCCCGGCAAAAAGGCATTCTTGTATTCTCGAGACTTATTTCATTCACTCACTCACATAAGCTGTTTTCCTCACTTCCCAGGGCCCTATGTGGGCCTCTATTTAAATCATGTGCTTCCCTATTTTAATGGCATTATTAATCATCTTGCATATAGATAAAATCACATCTTAGTTCTGTTTTAATCCAATACCATTTTTATTCATGAAATGGGAGATTTTTACCCTGGCTGTCAAAATTAGCAGCTTTCTTTCCCTTCAGAGTCTTGCTCTAGATTTGCTGTAAAGAACTGTTTAATTAGGAAACAGTTCTAATGTCCCAGGGCATTTATTAGATTAAGAAAATTAGATTAACCTTTTTTTTTTTCCCCAAGGACAAAACAAATTGCTTCTTACAAGCCAGAGATAGTGAAGGAAATGTATTATCTCATAGAAACTTTAGCCCAGAGTATAAAGTTTAGTCCTTCTGAATCACGTGTTTCTGACATCGGGTTCATATATAGCTCGAATGGTCCATGAATCTACACATGCGATGAGCTTTGCTTTTAGACTGGATCGGTACTATGTCTTGATAGATTGTACATTGTTATATTGAAACGCATGTAAATGCTATCACAATAAAGTGTGTTGCTAGATACAAGTGTAGCTAAATTCTGAGAAGCTTTTTTGTGTTTTGTGGTCAAGTGGCTACTAAAAAAACAGTACGATTACTATCATTGATTTGGGTGGAGGTTTAATAAGCATTTTGGTGTGAAAAGGGATTACCCTATTTGAAAAGGCCGAGAGTCCACTGCTATGATACTAAGAAGAGAAAAAAATGTATAAAATAGGGGGCAGCCAAAAGGAGTAAATGCATTATCAAAGTGCAATATTACTATGAAATAAATCTTCGGTTTAATCCCAGATAACTTTAATACCTTTTTTTCAGCCACCAACTGCTTCCTTCTATTATTCAATTTTACTTCGTTTACTAAATAGAAGTATTAGGAAAAGCGTGATCTATAAACACCACATAATTGTCGCAAAACACCCCATCCTTCTTGCTCTCACTTCAGAAGGCAGACACCAGGCTTAAAACAACCTCATATTCGAAGATCAAATTCAGTAGCATTTGGCGTGAATACCTCAGGTGGCAAAAGATATTTATCGATACAGAAGTTATTGGAGGAAATGTCTGTTAGGCTGGAGAGGAACCAGGATGTAGATGGTGATCTGTACTGGGAGTGTACAGAGCCAAGCAGGCCTGGGGCTGCCATGCCAGCTATGACAGACTTGGGATCTTGCTTTGGTTTTTCTCTCATTAGATAAGTCTAACAATCCCCCCAAACTGAAAACCCAATATTTACAGCACTTTAGAGAATGGTTGGAAGTGGGTGGTGTAAACAGATTAGTATATCTTTGGCATTCAGAGTGATCTTGTCTGTTTTATTTGTTTCAGTAAGTACTAGTTACATCTGCAGGGTACACCACTCTCTGCTCCAGAGAGGTCTAAAATGGGAATAACAGTGGGTGGGTGTTTGAGATCAGGAGGGAAGCATCCTGCACAAGCTGCCTGAGGGGGAAGCTTCCATAGCACCTGTCTCCCTTATGTCCAATTTCAGTCTTTGCCACGAGGCTTTATAGCTTCATGACAAACATAAGGATGGCATCCAGAGAGCCCACAGACAAGGCAAGACCTTCGCAGAAGGAGGGGAGACTCACTCCTTGGAACCTAAAGAGGTTAGCATTTGTTTTCTCTGAAAATGACAGTGGAAACAGGAAGTGCCATTGAGTCACAGCATGGAGAGAATGGCTTACCAAGTCCGGAGAAGAAACAAAAGCTACAGGCTTACAGGCAGTTTTGCTGTGGCCGTGTGGCCATGGTGGGCACACGAGGCCTTTCCGAAAAGGCTGGTGCTCCCCCAACTGAGACACTCGGAAAGGGATGCCAGACATGTGTTGTCCAAATGCCTTGCCTCTTCCTGCTTCAGGGAGCTGGTACCAGAAGGAAGTCTGAATAGTGATTCTTGTAGAATCGCAGGCAGAGGAACTATTTGAAGCCATATGAGTCAGACTCTTGTTTTCCCAGGCAACGCCAAGTTAATCTTCAGTACAAAGGACTTCCACTGATGCCAGTTACACTTTTGAAGGCTTTCCAGAAAAATCTGCATATTCAGTATATAATCCCTGGTAGCTTATGTGAACATAATTAAAAGTTCTCACCTTTTTGATTCACCACTAGTAAGGTAGAAAATCTCTGAATGTGTTATTGGACACAATTGCTTTTTGACTACATGGGAACTTGGTGGCTTCTGCGGATATCAGTCTTAAATAGCATTGTGAATTTTATCCCTCTCCTCTGATTCTAACATCATAAGTTAGTCAGAGAACCACTTGGCTTACCGAAATTTACAATATCTCAAAGTCTAAATATAAGTCCTCTTTTTAAAATCTTTAGATGAATCACATTCTATATGTTAAAGTTATATGATACAGGATACACAATAGCACAAAGGAAATCAGTTTACCTTTATTAAGCTTTGTGCTCTCTTCAATGAATTAATTAATAAAAAGACATCCACAAACAAAATGAGCTCACCAAAGAACGGGAGGCTCCATAAACTTTGTCCAAGCATAGGGTCTACTGTCTTGAGAAAACTGACAAATCTGTTTCAAACTAATGAATAGAATTCTGATGGTTACTTAAATTTTTCCTAAGTACATTTTAAATGGCCATCAGTTCAACCTAATCATGATTACTGGCTGAGGAAAGAAATTCTCATGCCAAAGTTTACTGAAGATATCATGTTGGTACAGGAGTATTGTTTTAGCAGAGGTATACAAGCTATAATTATATTCCTCCAGGAAGTCTAGATGAGTCTAGATTCCATTCCCTTTGAAGGAACTTCAAGTCAAGCATTATTGTATCTTCCATGCTCCATGCTACCAGACCTGTAATTTTAATAGCAAGTCATTTGATGTTCCTCAACTCTACCCTGGAGTCCTCGCGGTATGCTCTGGAAACACAGGACAGTTGCATTGCCCTGCTGGGATTATTCCTCAGAGACAAGATAGATCTAGGCAGACCATAACGGTCCAGTAGTCAGCTTTATCTCCATCACTAGTCCCTTTGCCTTGATTGTTCACAAAAGCTGTGGGAACTGAAGGTCACAGAGAGAACATATCTTTTTTGTTGTTGTTTGTTGAGGAACAGCCAAGGCTAAAAATAGCCAGTCTCTTCTCAATCTTTTCCTGATCCTTTATAGTCTCCTGAAAGAAGGCTTGAATAGATCCTATTCCGAGAATTCTTAACAACCAACCTATTAGCTTTGCCGATCAGGGCTTTTTTTTTGGTCATCACCTACCAAGAATGTACCCACTTTCAGTCTTTGCTTTTGCTTTAGGCACTCACCTTTAAATAATGAAATTAGGTGACTCTCCTCTCTTTCTGGCCCTGCTGTCACAGCAAGACAAGCACATCTACTATTCCCATCAATCCCTTTTGACAGGCAGCCAGCAGCTGTCATGATCAGGATCTCCTTGTTGTGCCCTTGGTCAGGCTCAACCCATGCTGTAAGAAATCCCCAGTGCCTTTTGACTTGGGAAAATTACAGACGGTGCATCCAAGCAGACTAGAGTGACTTTGATCTAGATGAGCAGGGGCCTCCTGACCACCACCTGAAGCATACTGGCATGGCTACCATATTCTCCCCTTAAAGAATCAGTATGATTTGAGTGAGACCACACTCTTCCTATTTGGGCTTTTTAAGGGAATATCAGAACACAGATTTTCCAATGCACTCCACTGAGTGAAGAGACACCATGGCCTCATACGCTGGCCTCCACAGCCAGGTTCAGTAGCAAACATTTGAACAAATTGGGCTCTTCTCATCTGAAGAGCTATTCAAGCCATAGACACCTTAACAGTGGACTCCCTCCTGCTGCAGGAATGTGTACCTTTGACTCTCCCAGGAGTTTGAAGGGCTGTAAAGAAACAGCTGAAAATGACCACAGACTCCATGCACAATGAATTGAACATGGTCTATGTTCTTTTGTTAACTTAAAGAGACACTGTCAAGATCTAAAGGTCAAAAATTGGACCAAACATGCACCATTTTTATCAGATGTTGAAAATCTGATAAAAACACTCAGAATTCTGGAGAAATAACTATGTTTCCTTTTTGTAAAACTCTCTTTCCATGGGACTCACAAAACTTTTGTTTTGTGCACCCCAGGATGTGGGAGGCACCCAGCAGAGGCTCATGTCAGTGCCCACCCCCTCAAACTGATATTATGGAACTCTCCATAAGTTCAAGGTGTGGCTTTTACTTTAATGCAGACAGCATCATTTCAAACATTTGTGCAACAAAAAAAAGGCAAAAAAAAAAAAAAAAAAAAAAAAAAAAGAAAAGAAAAAGAAAAGCAAAGATCTCTGTTTGCCAAGGAAAAGCTGACAAATTTATGAAGGGGGAAAATTCACTTTCAAGCTTGCGAGTGGGAGTCACAAACAAAAGTGAATCTCCAGAATCGGAAAAAGTATTGTGTCTTGCATTGAAACTTAAAAAAGCAAAAAGACTAACAACTTGACAGTGCCCTTTTAAGAACGATGGACAATCAAATTAAGGCAGTCGTGCACAGCACGTAAATGGTTCCTCATTCTTGATGGCATGCATCACATCTGTTTCCATGTTAGAAAGTGGAAAAACCCAGGAGAGAGAAAGCAAGGGGCAAACCACTACATTGTCCATGCAGCTTCTCTTACACATTCACTGCAGTGTGGGGGTTTTCAAAGCTGCACATGTGCCGACGGACATTGGCTGGTGGGCGAGAACTCTGGCTGCCTCTTCCTGAAGATTGAAAAGAAAAAGACACCCAGTGAGTGAGTGGTTATACATGTGTACAGATATAGTGATCACACCACTCAGGTGGTGCCTGGGCTTGGGCCAGAGCCTTGCCTGGCTCCTGAGCCTTTCTCCATGTCATCTCCAACCCCATGTGTCTCCCTTGCATTGGCTGTTTCTTACTGCTAGGCTCATTTCTGAAAGCCACATCAGTGGAGTGCATTCTTTCTTTTACCTTTGGGACCATCTCTTTCCAAATGGCAGATGCTTTTTCTGCTGTGTGTCTGTCTGTCCAAAATCAGTTCTTTCCCTCCACTCTTGACATTCCCCTTTCCTCCTTGTGGCAGTGGGCTCCATCTCCACTCACACCGATGCAGGCTGAATCTCCCTGACCATCACCCCTTTTAAAGGGTGTTTGTGGATTTATGTCTTACATTGTGAATTTTAATTGCATTGTTAATTTTCCTTCATTTTATGTTATCACAAAAGCATTGTTGTCACTTCCTATAAAGTTACATTTATCTCTTGGCCCTCACAGACAGAGTGTATCTGATGGTAGAGAGGGGGGTAGCAGCGAGAGACTGGAGGAATCTGCCACTTGGGGAGAATGCCATCTGATTCCCTGGCTAAAGGTCTCCTTATACAGCACATAGGATGATCTGATAAGGGGAGAAGAGCATTGAATGGTCATGGCAAGGCTAATGGGCAGACACGGCAGCTGGCCTTTTACCATCATTTGTTGGAGTGAGGATAAGTGGGTTTCCCATGAATTAAGCAGCACTTCAGAAGGTAGTGGGAAAAAGCCATCTTGTTATCACTCCACATAAGACAGCTCATCACAGAAAAGAATTTCAGGAACAAGATGCTAAAGGTGAACCATCAGTGGGTGGACTATGGGTGGATGGATGAGGTTGGTTGAATTGGGGGGAATCTCAATATGAAGGAACTCTCAGAGATGAAGTCCCCTCTAGGGATCCCTGAAAGCCCACAAATATTCTCTATGTATTAGCATTGAGCACCTACCCCAAGATCCTGGTGACAACTATCCTGTGTTAATCAGAAGAGGACCACAACAGCCGCAGTCAATTCAAAAACTTTGGCTATGTTTCCTATCTTTTTTTCCCACTAAAGTGGACACAAGAGGGGAAACAGAAGAGGGAGGAGCCAGAAATATTGCAGGAGCAGACCACGGCCCTTCCCATTCCACGTCTCCCAGACTGAGGCCCAGCACGTGCTAGAAAGGAGAGATGTGAATTTGAGGTTTGAAACAAGAATACACTAGAATTCCTGAATTCAAGGAATCTCATCTGAAAGTATAAGTTGGGAAAAAAGTCTTCCATAGCACAGTTGAAGGTAAAAGAGAAAAATAAAATTAATCTCTATGTGTATGCTTGCCAAGTTTGGGTCATTCAATAAATCATTTCAAAGTCCCAGAATAATTTGAAATCCTCACCCAGAGATAAAAACTTGAAACACCTTGTTGTAACTTCGTTACTACTGTAATGATCCATTTATTTTAAAAAACAGACAAAGAAATAATGTTTGCTATTAACCTTGCTGAAGTAGTTTGTCCCTGACATTCAGTGTGGCCACCTGAAATCACAAAAATGATGACAACAATGAAAATACCAGCAAGTAGATGACAAGGGATAAAAGTATGATGTTTCACTATATAAATGAAGTTATCAGTAAGAAAGAACACTTAACCTACAAAATAATAGGACAACTTCATTTCTCAGGAAGAAAGACAGAAAATACACTCAAGGCATTTCTCTTTCCCTTGCTAAACTGCCGGCGTCCCTTGAATCCCCTAGTTAATTCTACCTGTAGATAATGTCTGCATGTGGCCTGGTCCCAGGGTGCTGGAAAGCCAGGACCCCACCCAGGCTGGCTCAGGGCCCTGTGGCCAATACAGATGCACCACTTGTTCCTCATCAGAAGGTCCCTGAACTTGGAATTTAGTGGTCTACAGTCATCATTTTGAAAACTGTAATCCTTGTATCACTTAATTTGTGTTTTGTCAGTGATGTTTGATGGGGAAATGGAGCATGCACTCAGGGCTTGGAGCCTCAGGCTTACCCAGGGTCCTGCCTCCCTGACTTCCCTGGTGCCCCCGGGACCCTCCGAGGCTTCACTATCTTGACCTGCCCAGGGATCACTGTCACTTTCCACCAGTGGCAGGGGCTCTGGGCATGAGAGCAGGAAGATCAAATTAGGGTCAAGTGCACGTGCTGTGGAGCATCTCCAGGCAGTGATGGGCCTTCCCCTCCCTGGACTAGCAGGGCCACAGTGCGTTTGACAGGCAACACCACAGGAGTGAGCCTCTCATCCATCCTCTGTGCAGGCACCTTCTAGTCCACCTGCTGTTGTCATAATTCCCTTGAATATCACCGGTCTGCCAGGGGCTAGGGTAGCGGGGAGGGGAGCGGGGAGATGCTTGGTTCAATTTCCCTGTAGTGTTAGGCCAGGGACTGGATGGGTGGGAGGGGGATCTGGCGGCCTGAAGTTTGCACCAGCATGGAGTCGCTGCAGACTGGGGGCTGCAACACTTGGTAGAGTACACACTTGTCCCCCAAATCTCCTCCCCCCCACCCTGCATGGGAGTGAAGCATTAAATGGCAAACAAAAAACCACAAAGACAGGTTGAGAGAGAGACCACAGGAGAAAAGGCTTTATATTGTAGTCTCTGTAACATTTCCCTCTGTTTTCAACCAAGGGCCTCATGTTTTCTTTTTGCACCGGGCCGTGCAAATGATGTAGCTGGTCTTGTCTGCTGGGTGTATGATGATGCTAAAAACCACAGGGAAACACCTTGACAGCTCAGAGACTTGACATGCTGACATTAGCATAGGTGCACAGAGTGTGGCATGCCTGGACGATAGCACTTCCATCTCCCAGGGACGGGGGAGGGAGATCTGTGGCCTCTGGCACAGACTTGGAATTAACTGAGGCAGTTCGTGGACAGTTCTATGGTTCCTTTAGAGGTGGCAGTCATATTGACAGTCAAATTCCACACAGTAACTTCCAGCAATCCCAAAGCCACCTTAATTCATTATTGATTGAAATAGTTGAAAAAATTACAGCATTTCCTTCATAGAGCCATTTTCTTTGGTCTCTGACTCGCTTTGTGTAGAAGTGAAATGTATATATGCCCTATGCCTACAGATCTTACTTTTATGAAAGGGGTGGTTGATTAAAGTTTACAGGCCAGAACCTTGAAAAATCTAATGCCAGAGTGTCCATTTTATCACTGCACAGAAACTGAGAGGAACTTGACTTCAGGGTATTTTTAGCAACTGTAAAACCACATATTCAACCAACCAGATTCGGCAAGCCGGAGTAAAAGCTTGGAGGGAAAATGCAGCATATGGAGACTTGTCAAATATAAGTCCCAAATCTGTGCTTGAATCTTTTGGCAGAAACCATGGATTTAAAGAAACCCCAGAAATTTAGTAAGAAAGATTCCTCTTCAATTTCTTCTGAAAGTGCATTTTTTTCTTTTCTTTTGCTCTTTTTTCCTTTCTCTTTTTTCCTTCTATTTTTCTTTCATCCTCCTTTTCTTTTCTTTTTTCCTTTCTTCCTTCCTTCTCTTCTCCTCTCCTCTGCTCTTCCTATAGAGTCACTGCTTATTACAAGTTTCTCTCGTCTGTTCTCATTGTCCAAATCTTCCTTTGTAGAAGAGACCTTCTCTCTTTGGGTGTACATATAACTTTGTTTTAATGTGTTATTTTATTTCTATTTTTTTTTAAGATTTTATTTATTTGACAGAGAGAGACACAGTGAGAGAGGGAACACAAGTAGGGGGAGTGGGAGAGGGAGAAGCAGGCTTCCCACTGAGCGGGGAGCCTGATGTGGAGCTTGATCCCAGGACCCTGGGATCATGACCTGAGCCAAAGGCAGATGCTTAATGACTGAGTCACCCAGGCGCCCCATAATGTGTTATTTTCCTTATGGTAGTTCATTCATATGTCAGTTTCTGTTCAAGGAATTATTCTTCACATGAACTTGAGAAGTTGTTACAAACAGGTTTCACTCATGGTAGTGCAGAAGTAGGATGGCTGGATAAGGGCCCAGGAAACCAGGCACTTTCCAACTGTGTATTTGCCCCCTCAGATTCAGTTTTTTCATCCATAACGGATTGTTGAAAGAATAAATGTGAAAATGATTCTAAGTAGCAAAATGTTATCGTAGTTTAAGGTACCACTATTAAAACCCTTTCTCTGAAGGATGGAGGAACAAAAGCACAGACAAAAGAGTCAGGTATTTTAAATCTCAGTGAGATTTAAAGTAGACTAATCCAGAGTATCTCAAAGTTTACTTCATTTTACTTAAGAATGTATTCAAGAATTTCAATAATTTCTACTAAAAAATAAACTCTTTTCAGATTATGGAGGATGGTGTTCGGGGGTGGGGTGGGGAACGTTAGTGACACTGAATGGATTTGGCAGGAGCAGGTGAAAGTTAGGTACAGAGCAGGTTAGCCATCTGTCTGAAGTTGTGTTTCTGTGATAGGTTTGGTGGTGAGTCTACTTTTAGCAGAGAGAAACAGTCTATACAATTCCAGATGGTCAGTTTACCATGGAAATAATAATGTGGCAGCTGTCCAAAGTAATCATAAAGATTGGCAGCAACCATTCAAGACCATTTTAGCAGAGTGTGGTCTATCTTTTATTTGTTGTTGTTATAGATAAATATAGGATAATTTATTCCTCTGATTGTTTTCCAAAGCCAAATGCATTTTTTTCTTATCTGAATTTAAATATTTATTTCTAAATATTTGTTCGTCAGAGAGGAGAGTGGAGCTCTGATTGTATACGTAAGCCCTCTGTAAATGGTAATTTCTTCTACTCTTCATTTTAGTACATGGATATCTAATACTGTACATTAATGTTCTTTATATAAACACACAATGCAGTTTCTCCAGAGAGGTGTAAAATACTGTTTTTTAAAGAGAATTTTAATTATAAAGATTTCTAAGCTAATAAGAGCTTATAGAAATGACCTAATAAAATTCAATTTAATTATTATAGATTTGCCAAATATGAACATTTTTTCCTTATGTAAGGTTTTCTTTCTTTTGAAAACATTAAGAACATATGTGAAGCCCTCTGTATATTATTCTTAATACTAATCTAGCCTTTCCCAGGGAAAACTTGGTATATGAATCATCACTTGGCATAATTTAATACTTTTACAACATATATTCATATGTGCTAATAAATAATATATGGTAGTGTTTACCATGTTATTAGATTTTATTGACATGGCATCACACTCTATTTCCATTCAGTCATTTGCCCACTTTTTTCCATTTTGTATTACATTAATAGGTACAGTTCTAATTCTTTGTGTGTGTGTGTGTGTGTGTGTGTGTGTGTGTGTGTCTGTGTATGTGTTATGTTAGTCACCTGACAATACATCATTAGTTTTTGATGTAGTGTTCCAAGAACAGTTCTAATTCATTCACTTAAATTAAACTGAATACATACCACACTACCAAAAATATGCTCAATTCTACTGATGTCCACTTAGGCTGTTTCCTACATTTTGCTATTTTAAGCAGTGCACAGTAAACATTCTAGATTATGTCTCTTATACACATATATGGGAGAGTTTTCCTAAGCTATGGACTTAGAGTTGGTGGATTGTTGTGAGGGTACGTTCATCTTTCTTATATATGGCCAAATTGCTCTAACAAGTGCTTGCCCAATTTTGACCAGTATGTGAGAATTCATATTATTCTTTCTGTTTGTTTTTTAGACATCTTTAAAAAAAGGCTTTTTATTATGAAAAATTCCAAAAATATAGAAACATGAAAATACTAAAATGAACACCATATCCCTATTCAGCTTCAATAATAATATATATGTGAATCTTGTTCCATCTATACTGACATTTATTTAAAGAAAAGCTAAATCATTATGTTTTCATCCATAAGTAATTCAGTATCTAGGCCTATAATATAGGTGCACATTTTTATAATAAAAGGAAAAATAATAGTATTATTACATCTAAAATACATTAATAGTAATTCTTTAATATTTGATATTAAATGTTTAATATTAAAGTCACTATTTGGACTTCCCTGATTGTCTCATATATTTTTATTTTACTTTTGATTTTCAAATCAGCATCCAAACAATATCTGCATATTGCATTTTGTTGGTGACTCTCTTGAACCTTTTTTAATCTATAGATGTTCCCTTCTCCTTTTTTGATGACTATTTATTTGTTGAAAAAATACTGATTTTTTCCCAGATTATAGATTTTACTGGTTGAGTCCCTATAGTGTCATTTAATATGTTCCTCTGCCACCTATATTGCCTATGAAGTGATAGTTAGATCTGAGGGCTTGATCAGATTCATGATTGTTTGTGCAAGGAGTATAACATCTAGGAGATAGTGTTTGCTCCCTATCATACCAGACCAAAAAGCATATAAATTGGATTGTCTATTAATCACATTAAGATTGATCAGTGGGTTCAGCCTAATGCATATGTTACAAAACTTCCTATCAGCCTTTCATCTAACGGTTTTAGTAGTCACTGATGATCATTATGGAGATCATTTTATTACAAAACTGCAAAATGGCATTATTACGATTCTATCATCCTTTCTGTATTTGTCAGTTAGATTTCTTTTCTAAAGTAGAATTTCCCCTCATCAGTTACTTAGTTCCTATGATGTAGAGTTCAAACAGAAAACACAAGCCAAATGGGTGATTCTTTTCTTTTCTTTAGAAATGTTCAGAATAATGATTTGGTTTTCTAACACCCTCCAACAGTGATCAGTGTATCACCTGTGGCTCTGCTTCCATTGTCTAATTGTTTCCCTTGACTTTTTGTAATATTATCCGAACTTTTCCATGCCTAAACATATGATACCTCCATACTTAAACATATAAAGCATACACACACACACACACATATATTCAAAAGCACACATACACATATAAAATAAGATTCTGTAGAGGCAGTACATGGTAGATGGTATTATCTGTGCTAGAGTTGCTTTACCACTTTATCTGTTAAGCAGAAGAGGACAGATTATCTTAATCTAATCCAGAATTGAGCTGAGTTAAAGTTATTTTATAACTGGGATAGGAACTGGTCTACTGTAGGGTATATCCCTTCAGGACTTTCAACAGAACATCTGACTGTGCACTAGTACACCTCATCTGGTGGGTGTTTATCACCTCAGCATTAAGAGGCTATGGGAGCTTCTGGCCAGCTTTTCAAAGATTTTCAGCTTAGATTTTTGGCTTCCTGACCCACACAACTTCAGAATTAGGCAAATGATGGGGGGCCCTGACCAAAAGATTGAGTGCCTTTGAGTCTCCAATTTTGTCAGTCCAGCCTCAAGTGGTTGCTAAAGGCATTTCTGTTTTCTTATTCCCCCCACAGGTGGGTCTGTCTCCTCATTATTGAAAGACTCATGAAAATACCGCTCTATGTCAGAAGTGTTTAGTTTATCTTTAGCCTTTCTGATCTGCTCAATTGCAGGCAATTGCAAATGTTTTGAGAGAGAAGCTAGACATGTGTTGAAGCCTTTCTCCCTTTCTTTTTAGCACTTCAGTCTGATGACCACAGCATCTCTTCTGCATTCTCTCCTCCCTCCACTGACTCTGCTTGGGCCATGACTGGATACTCAGCTTGGGTTATGCCTGGATACTATTCCCTCAGCCGGGGCCTGGAGTTGGCAGATGCTCCCTGAGAAAAGCAGCTGCAGATCATTGGTTCACTTCTTGGTTCTCCTCTCTCTGGTATTCTAGTCTCACTCTCCTTATCACTTCAGTAACTCCCTGATAAAAAAGTTTTTGCCTTTTATATACATTCCCAAAATTTCTTTACTCTTCACATGATTTTGCACATATTTCCTTCAGCATTCAAACATATTTATCAAGTTTTTGACCACATTGCAATGTATATTATTTCTTTGCATCTCCCCTGTGATCCTTTTCACTTTGTATTATATAAGTTATTGATGTTAATTCTTATCTCCTACATTTGATAGGCCATAGTTTCTGAAGGGCAGATTCTATATCAGATTTACCATTGTGTACTTCTTATCTCCCTTTTTTCCTGCCCCAACTTTTGGAAATAAAAGGAAACCATATAATCTCTCATGCAAAGAATGATCACTTTTAAGAATGAAGGGAGTGATTTAAAAGTCATCTTATGACAAAATGCATAACCAGGGACTTTGGTGGAGGACGTGAAAATACATATGGGCACCTACTTATAGTAAATGAATGAATGACTGAAAAAATCAAAACAGAATGGAGAAATAATCCTAATAGGAAAATAAACCAGAAATACTTCTGAATTTCTTCATCACTTTGGTAGTTTCAGGAATATCAAAAACGCTAATTGTTTTTTTTTTTTTTTTTTTTTTTTTAAAGATTTTATTTATAAACGCTAATTGTTTTTATAACTAATTCCTAAATTAATTCTAATATTAAATATTGAATGTCATAAAATCCCCAGTGAAAATTAAGTTTACAAATAATAAGTAAAAATAACATGTACGTATTTATGTGTGTGTGTAAAAATGAGGATATACCAAAAAAAATGGTAATGGTGGTTTTACCTCTGTGTATTCATAGAATTATAGATAATTTTGTGCTTTCCTATATTTTCCAAATTGACCACAATAAATATTTATCACTTTTTAAAATATAAAAAATAAGCAATAAATATTATTCTAAAAAAGTTTATAATATCATAATTTGGGAGTAAAATTCCTTCTCCTCATAGCTTTACCCCAGTAAACTACAGCATTGCCTAGGATCTGTGAATATATTTTCTTTTGCTGAAAAAAAGGGTTGAAGTAAAATCTCTACAAATATATACTAAAATATGAGCTACTAAAGAACAATATCAAATAAAAAGTATAGAATTTGGAAATTCAAACTAATACCTTTATGTAAACCAGTATAATATTGTAATGCATATTTTAAAGTTGCCAAGAGAATAAATCTTAAAAGTTCCTATCCCATGACAAAAACAAAAAACAAAAAAAAAGCACACACACAACTTTTGTGACTTTGTGTGGTGATGGATGCTAACTAGACTTATTATGGTGATCATTTCACAATGTGTCCAAATATCAAATCATTATATGGTACACCTGAAACTAATAGTTATATGTCACTTATACCTTAATAAAAAAAGGGGGGGATATCAGTTAAAAATTGGAAAACTAGATTATCTCAAATTTCTCTCAGAACTAATATTCATTTAACTGAAGACTCTTCTTATGAAGTTAATTATAGTCCACAGTGGTACAAACCATTAATTTTACGTATCTCTGTGAATACAGATGGGGGGGGTCTCAGTTACCTAAATTGACCTAAATCATAGCATCCATAAAGTTTTTGTATATTTTGTACACTTACATATGTGCTTATCTCAAATTTGAGCATGAATCATGTTATGTTTCTTGTTTCTCTAGCATTTGACAAATATCTAAATAAAATATGCAAAAATCATGTTTGCCAAACATGTTATATATGGCATAGAAATTGAGTAATCATGGCAAATTAATGCAGGTGTTTAGAAAAAAGAAAATAGTTGCTGATAACTCATCATAACTTGTGATTCATGGGGGCGCCTGGGTGGCTCAGTCAGTTGAGCATCTGACTCTTGATTTCAGCTCAGGTCATGATCTCAGGGTCATGAGATTGAGCCCCAAGAAGGGCTCCACGCTCATTGAGAAGTGTGCTTGAAATTCTCTCTCTCTCTCTCTCTCTCTCTCCCACTGCCCCTCCTGCTTATGCTCTCTCTCTCTCTCTCAAATAATAAATAACTTGTGATTCATTAATCATAATTTCAAGTTCAGTTTAATTTTGATCAATTAAAAATGATGACTCCTTGGGAACCTGCCTGGTACAGTCAGTTAAGCATCTGACTCTTGATTATAGCTCAGGCTTGTGAGTGATCTCAGGGTTGTGAAATTAAGCCCTGAATTGGTCTCAGTGCTTAGCACAGAGTCTGCTTAAGATTCTCTCTCTCTTTGCCTTTCCCCACTCTCTAAAATAAATAAATAAATCTTTTTTAAAAATGATGAATCCTTGTTATATATTTGATTTGCTAAAAAGACCAGGATTGTCAATCAACTATTTGCCTACTCCTTGACAAAATATAAAAAATTGAAAAAAAAAAAAGAAATAATTACTTTGGTAAGAAGCTTAAAATTGAAGTAATGATAACAAAAAGGACTTAGGTCACTTAAATCTAGAATTGTGCGAGGCTTCTGATATTCTTGTCTATGGCATTCACAGTATTAGAGAAGTTTCTATTAAAGTTTATTTTATGCTACCATTTCTCTTTAAGCAGAGGCATTAATATCTTCATGTCACCACCCATCAAACCTGAAAAAGAATCAAATAGCAATTATCTTATGATTTCCTTCATAGTATTAGATGTATAGTCCCCATAGTCCTAAAAGAAATTATAATGATATCGTAGCTTACTGAAAAATGAGAGGGGGAGATACTAAAATTGGTTATAAGAGGACATCTGCTTCCAGCTAATATGTAATACCCTGGGATAAAACAACTCTCTCACTGAGAACAACTAGAAAAAGCAGATTCAATATTTTTAAAACTCATTTACAGACATTGAAAACTGTCATGGCAACCAGAATCCAACATACCAAGTCAGAAAGAATTCAAGTCAGAAATCCAAGTCAGAAAGAAGAGAACTTCAGAAAGGTAAGTGGATAATCTTCAAACTATTTTGCTCTGGGAACACTTGATGATTCTTGGCTCGGGAAAAACAGACTGAGCATGCAGACAGAGGATCTTAATTAACTAAGAGGTAAAGCAGCAAGAAAAACTTTATAAATGCATAGGCCTGTAGACATAAAAACTGATTTCAAGTCTTCCAAGGCAACAAGGACTTGAGGAGCCAAGATTCTGGAAGGAGGTCTCGATCTCTCTCTTTCTCTCTCTCTCTCTCTCTCTCTCACACACACACACACACACACACACACACACACACACAGACTAACACTTAGTAGGTTCCCTCATGAAAAATGTACAAATTTCAGGCTGCACAAAGCACAGGATACAATGCTAAGTAGAAAACTGCAGGAAATCAGAATGAAGTTTCTGGAAGTCTCACAGCACTGAGGAATCACAATTGAAGTTAAAGGCATTTAAATAATGTGGAGCTTATGGAAACAGTGGGGACCCACAGGACCCCTGGAGAGCTGTACCCTAGTAAAAGGATGTGCAAGGTGAAGCAGAATAAACTTTACAAAACTACAATACACACTCAAATCATCTCAGTAAATCACCGAAGGGTTTACATATCAGGAATATATCAGCATGTATTGATTGTGCAAAACAATAATAGTCATGTAATATGAGATGTAAAATGTTTGCAGAATTAAAATGCACAACAGAAAAGCACAAAAGTTGACACAAAGCAAATGCAATTAAAGTATTTTAAGATCCTGGCTTTGTTTGGGAAGTGTTAAACTACTAATTTATTTAAGATTACAAAAGTCAGGAAATCCTTATTATAATCTCTAGGGTAACCATAAAAAGAATAATTTTAAAAAGTTAAGCTAACAAATTAGTAGATGGGAAAATTGAGTATTAAAATGCTATATTAATCCAAAGAAGGCAAGAAGGAAGAGAAAAACAAAAGGAGAATAAACATAAATGGAAGTAATCATTCCACTGAGACAAGCAGAAATTAAGTAGATATAAATATGATTATGCCAGCAACTAGACCAACTGAAGTTAACTAAATATTCGAATTCAAATATAAGTATTATCAAAATGATTAAGAAACAAGATTTAAATCTAACCATGTGCGGCTTATGAGAGATATTCTTTAAACATAAGGAACAAAAAAGCTGAAAAACAAAGGATGGATAATGTATAACAAGAAACATTAACCAAAACTAAAAGCTACACCAGTGTCAGACAAGGTAGACTCTATTTTGGCTAACCAATATAGAAGAGAACCAAGGACAATTTATATTAGGAAATTCAGGAATGGATTAGTATTCAATAATAATTCAGTTTATTCCCCCATGTTAACAGAGTAAAATAGGAAAAAAAATCAGATATTTTAAGTGATGCGGAAAAAAAGATTTTGACAAAATTCAATGCCAGTTTATGAAAGATTTCTCAGCAAACAACGGGTATAAAGGAGTATCCCCAACCTGATAAAGCTAAATTATAAAAAACCCTGGATGTAATGTCATGCATAACGATGAAATTTTGAGTAATGGCAATGATGTCCTAGACCCAGAATGGCCAAAACAGTAATAATGCTAGAGTAGTTTTATTACTTAATTTTAAGACAATATAAGATTTAGCAATAGAAGACAGTGTGGTATTTTCGTAAAGATAGGCAAATACATCAATAGAACAGAATAGAGAGTCCATAACTGGGACTAAAACACCAATGTCATTCAATGAGGGAAGGAAAGTCTTTTCAAAAATTAAGCTGGGAAAACAATTTCTATTTTAAAAAGGTTAAAAGAACCTTACCCATTCCTTACACCATGTATTTTAAAAGTATTACAGTACTAAATGTAAAAGTCAAAATTATAAAGGTCCTAATTATAAATTATAAAGGTCCTAGAAGAAAATTTTGGGGACCTAGAGTAGGCAAAACTTTTTTAAACTGAACACTAAAAGCACTAACCATAAAAGAAATGATAAATTGAACTTCATCAAAATTAAAATTAAAAACTTCTGCTCATCAAAAAATACCACTAAGAAAATGAAAAGTCAAGTCACAGATTGAGAAAATACTATAATACATGTATCTGGCAAAATCTCATATCCAGATTATAAAAAGAAGCCCTAAAAATAAATACTAAAATACAAATGACCCAATAAAAAATAGGCAAGAATTTGGATAGATATTCCATAAAAGAGGACATATAAATGACCAAAAAGTACATGAAAAGAATTTTCAGGTCATTAGTCATCAGGAAAATGCAATTTGAAACTATAATTAAATTCTATGACGTACTCATTAGAATGACTAAAATGTGAAAAATTATCAACACCAAATGGATCTCATACATTCTTAGTAGGAGTATGAAATGGCAAAATCTCTTTGGCAGTTTCTTGTAAACTAAATATGCAGCTGCCTTATCATCCAGCAATTCCACTTCTAGGCATATACCTACAAAGAATGAAAATATATGTTCATAAAAACTAGTATATGTATGTTGATTGTAGCTCTATGTATGATAGTGAGAGTTGGAAACAAACTAAATGCCCATTAGCACATTAGATGAAACAAATTTTAGTATATTTATACAACATGACATTAATCAGCAATTAAAAGGAATAAACTGTTGATCCATGCAAGAATGTGGACCAATCTCATGTTGTGTGAAAGAATGGTGATATAAGAGAAACCTACTATATGATTTCAATTTTTTTAAATTCAAGAACAGGCAAATTAATCTATGGGGATTGAAATCACAGTAGTGGTTGTCTCCGAATGGAAAGTGGAAGAGATTAGAAAAGGAGGAGGGAAATTTCTACGGTGAAGACAATGCTCTTTATCTTGACTGCAGGTGCGTTAATGGGGTATATCATGAAATTTTCTAAGTTAATCAAACTGCCATTAAAATCTACGCATAGTTGGGACGCCTGGATGGCTCAGTTGGTTAAGCAGCTGCTCTTGGCTCAGGTCATGATCCCAGCATCCTGGGATCGAGTCCCGCATCGGGCTCCTTGCTCGGCAGGGAGCCTGCTTCTCCCTCTGCCTCTGCCTGCCACTCTGTCTGCCTGTGCTTGCACGCTCTCTCTCTCTCTAACAAATAAATAAAATCTTTAAAAAAAATCTATGCATAGTGATATAATTATGTAACTATGCTTCAAAAAAAAAGAATATGAAATGAAAGGATAAAAAGGATTAGAAAGAAAATGTACATATTGAAGTTGGCCAAAAAAGTTTCAATATACAGATATTAGAAATGTTTGAAGAAAAAAAAAGCAAGGAAATGAATACTGAAGATTATATATAGCTCAAGAAAATTTTCCTGAAATTGAAAAAAAGACTTGTAACTACACATTGAAAGTACTGACAGAGGAAAACCAATATGAAGACATGTTCTAGTAAAACAAGCAGACTTCATAGGAAATGGAAATATTTTATTTTGGATGTCTAGGAAAAAACTAGCAGGTGTTTTATAAGGGAAAATAGATGATCATCAGAATTTTGGGCAACAAATCTCTATGTTAGCTGTAACTAGAAAGGCAAATTGAAGATACTTTAGGAAAACAAAATGTGCTCCCTGAATTTTATAGCCAGCAAAACTGATATTTGACATAAAGGCTGTAGATGAACTGTTTTCAATAAGCAAAAACTGAGTGACTATTGTTCCTGTGATTAAATCCCTGAAAAATCTACTCTGGGCTAAGCTTATGGGCTTCAGACTACCAAAATAACTAGGAGGACATCATCATGAAGACTGGAAGTTAAGTATTAAACCCATCCTTGGGGCGCCTGGGTGGCTCAATGGGTTAAGCCTCTGCCTTCAGCTCAGGTCATGATCTCAGGATCCTGGGATCTAACCCCACATCGGGCTCTCTGCTCAGCCGGAGCCTGCTTCCCCCTCTCTCTCCGCCTGCCTCTCTGCCTACTTGTGATCTCTCTCTGTCAAATAAAGAAATAAAAATTTTAAAAACAAACAAACAAAAAAACCCATCCTTAATTGTAGAACTAAAATTAAATGAAGGTTAAAAGGGAGAACATATAGTATGTAATGGCTATATACTCAGATAATATAGATACAGTAAAACTAGTTTAAAAGGGAGGGGTGGGAAGATCAGATGTGAACTACCATATTTAACAATTTTTGAGTAATTAATTGGTTGTGGTAGTATTAGTAGTTATCCTAAGACACTTGTATGGCTACTGTGGAATAACATAATTATCTACCTCTGAGACATTTCAATCCTACCACCTCCTGTTTCCTTGGAAACTAGGATTCTTCCTGTAGAATAAAGGAAATACATATGTGTAGTAAATAACATATGAGTTATGAATTTCTGGATCAGAAAGGCTGAGAATAGCCTTACACACTTTAATAATTAAACATTTGATGGCATTGAGCTAAGACAGCTTATTTCGCTCTGTTAATTCTAGGGATCCTCTTGTCATTGGAACTTAAATTTTCAAAGAGCCCATGGGTCTTCAGCCCCTTCACCCATCTCCATATCACAGAGGTCTATGACCATTTCTAATGTTTGTTTTGGTGACTGTTCTTCTTTGCTTTAATGTCTGATCAACCCCTACTCTTATAGATCAATCACGGTATAGATGTGCTAACACATTTAGTCTGGTAACAGTTCAAATTTTATAGGCTTTGGAGCCAAACCACCCTGAGGTGACTGCATATCTCTGTTTATTTTATAGGTCTTAAAATGGAATTTTGTGGGGGTGCCTGGGTGGCTCAGTGGGTTAGGCCACTGCCTTTGGCTCGGGTCATGGTCTCGGGGTCCTGGGATCAAGCCCCGCATCAGGCTCTCTGCTCAGCAGGGAGCCTGCTTCCCTTCCTCCCTCTCTGCCTGCCTCTGCCTATTTGTGATCTCTGTCTGTCAAATAAATAAAATCTTTTAAAAAAATAAAAATTAAAATTAAAAAATGATAATAATAAAAAATTTTTAAAAAATGGAATTTTGTGAGCAACCTCACTTTTTACCCTATTTATTAATTATTTATCTGAGATCTCTCTTTTCACCACCACCTGCCCAAGCCCTAGGTCAGGCCACGATAGTCTCCCACCTGGAGCCTACTCCCCAAGTCCAGGGTCTTGAATCTTGCTCCCCAGCACTCCTCCGTGCTGAGGCTGGAGTGCCAATTATAAAACTCATAGCTCACGGATGGCAGGATGACCTTAGTGGATTTTCATGGTTCAGATGGTAAGATCCAAGCTCCAAAGCCCTCAAACTAGACCCTATCTGGTCATAGCTGACTGGTCCAGTTTCTTCTCATCATACTTTTCATTCTTTCTTGTCTGCAGGCATCCTGGAATTGCTTCATTTCCTTTAGCCTTGAGTATTTTTTCTGCTCAGTGCCTTTACATTCTGATTCCTTGACTGCTCTACTCCATTAGTCCCCTGCCATCCCTAGCTAACCCCTTCTCTGCTTCAGAAGTCTTATTTAAATAATGCTGCTTCCTGGAACATGGCCAGGCTCCCTGCACTGGGACTGGTTAGATCCCTCTAATGACACTCCATAACTCCTTGTATTTAGTCTTACAAACACTAACTACACTTGTATTTACCTGTTCCATGTCTGGTTTCCTGGCCAGATTTTCACCTCCAAAAAGACAGGGGCTGGATCTGTTTTGCTCACCACTGTATTCCCTGCACTGTTCCAGTGCTGGGCACATACTAGGCACTTGAAAATCATTTGTTGAGTGAATGAGTCATTAGTGGTTCTCTTCCCAAACTGAAAAGGTATGTATCAAGTCTTGAAACCATACTAACTATCAGAGCAAAAGTGATTTTATACTAGGATTACCTCTGGAGTAACTTTTGACTTTAAACATTCAGAGCTAAATATTTTTTGTAAGAATAATTACTGTCAGCCCTATTGGAAACACCCCCATCTCTCTCCCCGCCCCCAACTATGCCACAGTATCTCTTGCCTCTACATCTTTCTCTGCCTTAAACATGTTCCCTGTACCTTCCCCAACTTTAACCCACTGCTTGGTCTAGCTAATGGCAGCCGTTATTCTTAGCTATCTTAGATCCCTGCCTGACTCCATCCATGGCCTACACTAGAGGCCCCTTCTGTTATGTCTCCTGAACATGCTATCCATCCTTTCTGTCCTAGGACTACACTGCCACATTGTTGTTGTCAGGGCTTTTGCTGGTGTCCTCTGCTCGATTCAAAATTCTGTGGGATTATAGACCATTCAATATTTCTTTGCCGGTAAATTGTCCACTGTTTGTAAAGTAGTAAGCCCTTCATATTTTTTTTTAAGCAAAGGACTGAATTATGAAAACGTAACTAAAATAGCTTGAAATACTAAAACTTGCAATAAGACACTGACAGAATCAATGGCTAAAGTCACAGAGCTGGCTAGTGACATAGATCCATCCTTCCATTTCTTCACTGCTACCCCTGCCCTCTGGTCATAAATCCTTCTATTATACTTTGATCACGTATGTCTTTTTTTTTTTAATTTTATTTATTTATTTATTCATTTATTTATTTATTTTTTATCATGTATGTCTTTTTTTTTCTTTGTTAATCTTTCCCACTCCCCATCCCATAGCCATCTAATCCAGGTAACATAAGCAATATAAAATGGAAAATGATATTAATTCCCACAATGTTTGAGAGAATTTACTAGGAGCAAACCAACTATACATTTTTATAGCTGGAAAATCAGGGAAAGGAAAATATTTCTCTCTTTTTTAAAGATCTCATTTATTTATTTGTCAGAGAGAGCACAAACAGGGCAAGCAGCAGAGGGGGAGGGGGAAGCAAGCTCCCTGTCAAGCAAGGAGGCTGATGAGGGACTTTATTTATCCCAGGACCCTGAGAATCATGACCTGAGCCGAAGGCAGATGCTTAACCAACTGAGCCACCCAGACGTCCCAGGAAAATATTTCTTATTGATTTCTTTTACGGGGTTGATTTTCAACATGTTTAGCAGAATCACTAGGGACTTGTCTTAGTTTTATTAGCAGTGGACTCCTAATTTATCTTGAAGAAAATTTGCATAGAAGGTATCCTTAAGGTGCCTTAAATTATAGGAGGTCTCGTTTACCCTTTTGAAACAAAATCAAATTATAGTCATATAATTTTCCTCTTCTATTCTATAACCAATGTTAATAATAAGCAATATTTTATTGTTGGTCTTTAATTTATACATATTTTATTATATTTTTATTTATTTATTTTTAAAGATTTTATTTATTTGACACAGAAAGAGAGATCACAAGTAGGCAGAGAGGCAGGCAGAGAGAGGGAGGGAAGCAGGCTCCCCGCTGAGCAGAGAGCCCGATGCAGGGCTCAATCCCAGGACCCTGAGATCATGACCTGAGCTGAAGGCAGAGGCTTAACCCACTGAGCCACCCAGGTGCCCCCTTACACATATTTTAATTCATTCAGAAGACAATGTCCCAATGACCTATTTTCCTTTTACAAAATAAAACACCTTTCCCCCTCCTCTTTGTTCATCTTTAGGCAACTGAGAAGCACCTTATAGTCAGGATTCTTTATAAAAGTAGTAAAGACAGGTTTTTTTTTTGTTTGTTTAATTTGTTTGATTCTATAGTGCATACCTTTATAATAAATGCTGTGTCAGAGCTATGACATTTTCTTTCCCCTCCATTGGCATAGCTACTAGAATTTGGAATAATCACTTGTGATTTATACAGATAGATGATTGTCCTTCACCTCCTTAAACTGAGGTAGACACATGAGACAGGCTTAGCCAGTCAGTTTCTTTGTTATGTAGAGCAACAAGGGTAGAGAGAATGGAAGCGGTCTCTTTGGCTAGCTGGATCTATAACTGCGTGTAAACTCAGGAGCATAGGGATGGTTGTCCTTGGATGGACCATGAGGGCCCATGACATGAAGAAGGCAGATTTATGAGGAGAAGATGAAGGAGGCAGGCAGGGAGGAGACAAGAGGTGACCCTGAGAGCTTTTTCCTCAGGAGCCCAAACCCCATGTGTCCCAGAAGCATTCCAAATCTTGTTACCATGGGATACCTGGAAGTAGTCCTTATATTCTTTCTATAAATAGTCCCTTTTCACTCAGACTAGCTTAAGTTGGCTCCTATAATTTGTAGCCAGAGAGTTCTAATTAAGGAGCCTAAGGGTCTCTTCTCATGAGCTGAAGCTTACAAATCCACTGGTACTTTCTTCTTCTTATGTTCTTCATTCTGCAAGCTGTTATTATTTTTGCTCTTGAACTAGCTTTACGAATATGTTGCTCACATGGTCTGATTCCCTTTAGAGTAGGTAACACTCTACACTGAACACTAACAGATGGAATGCAAATGACCTCATCTTTCTTTAGCTATGGCCAAGTACGGACAGGTTGCCAAGCCATGTCAAACAGGGTGTCCTTCCCCACACACATCTCACGCTAAGTCACACCTGCATGTCCCCACTTTCAGCAGATACATGCCCTTCCATTCTACATAGCATAGATACCATGAACTAATGATAATGGTGATGCACACTGCCAGTTTTCAAAACTCTCTTTATAGGATGGTGTAATGCAGAGTTTTATGCTAGTATATAAATTCCCATACATCATCCCCTATTTTCAAAATTTCAGTGTCACTAGTAACAGCTATTGAGATTTTACTATGTGCTAGGCACTGCACAATGCTCTTTTGGTACATTTTCCCATTTATTTTATACGAATGGAAAATAAATTTGCTTAAGCTAACTTAAGTTGGTTTCTATAACTTGTAGCTTACGAGTTATAATTAGTGAATCTATAGGCTCTGTTCCCATGATCTGAGAATATCCATGGTCAGGTTCAGCCTGCAGGTCTCCAATGGGTCTTCCAATAGTTTCTTTAACAGGTGACTGTTACATAGAGTGGGGCATATACCTAATAAACTTCTGGTTCTAAATTTACCCATTCACCTGAATCACCACACTATATCATTTCCTGTCATTTCCACTCACTCAAATTTATTGTAATGGTGTGTTATATCAATAAACTATGAACTTCTAGAGGGCAGTCTACATGTCTTATTCATTTTATTGAATATATGAATGAATATATACATTATTGAGGTTGCAGACATAAACAGCTATTAGAGTGATGGTTTTATCCAAACAAAAATCCTCAATGATTTTAGTCCCAACTCTTTCTCTTATAAAAATGGCTTGAGCTTTTCAAGCCTTAGGTTCTTTGCACAATTGTGTTATACGGACCTCTCTTGGGCCATTATGGATATTTATATAGAATATTCTGAATTCAGGAGCCCTTCAGTGGCACAGTCAGTTAAGTGTCCAACTCTTCGTTTTGGCTCAGGTCGTGGTCTCAGGGTTATGATCTCAGGGTCATGATCTCAGGATCATTAGATCAAGCCCTGGGTTGGTCTCTCCATTTAGCACAGTCTGCTCAAGTTTCTCTTCCTCTCCCTCTGCCCCTCACTTCTCTATTTCTCTATCTCTAAAATAAATAAATCTTTTTTTCTTTTAAAAAAGAATATTCTTAATTCAGTTTGAAAACTATGTAGTGTTAACATATGAGGATAAAATATTATGTTTGGGAGCTTGAATGTGGATCAGTCATGTAAGTTTATTTGAATTTGAAAGAAATGTAAAAGGTGACCTGTATTCAAAAGGAACTATGTTCTCTTTGAAGCTGCAACATAATCTGTACCTTATGGTCTCAGTGTAGAACTTGAAAACATAAAATTCAAGTATCAAAAGGAGCTACTCTGTGTTATTTGCAAAATGAGCATATTATTAACAAGATTTAAAAAAAAAAAAACAAGAAAATAATGATGACTGCAAATTTGCAGCCCCTGATGGGGGACAAGTTGTGTCCATCCCTCCTTTGTCCTGTTGTGCACCCTTTCCCCACACCTAAGCTTATGGCCTCTGCATAAGCAGAGGTCCCTCTGTTGGTCCCTCACAGCAGCAACTTCTCCACATGTGACAGACATACCGACTCATCTATTTTCATTCTAAATTATGGCTAATATGCCTCAGGTGGCAAAATGTTGTATCTTTCAGGAAGTGAAAGCATTTTGGCTTGGTTTTTCGGCGGGGGGCATTAAGTCTTTACCCCAAATAAAATGTCCTCATGCTGGCAGGCTCCAGCACTATGACTAGCTGTCAGGAAGAGATCCAAAGATTTCCAGCTCCTTTCAATCACAGCTGAATAAAGGTACCTGTGTTAGCCCCAGCTGAGTCTGTCTCTGGATCCACAACATCCTTCTTTCTTCTACAAACAACTGCTACTTATCAGCTACGGCTCCTCTAGCTCCCCCACTCATTCAAGGAAAGCATGTGGTACTTTCCAGACTTTCCTTCATATGTCCCTTCTCAAATCCTACACTGTAAGTCCAGAGGTCTGATAAAATCAGTAACAAGGGCTGTATTTTCTTACTTTCTTTTTTTTTTATTTTTTGGATTTGAATTAAAATTCCTATAAATTTCCAGCCTGATTTTTTAATCTTTTTTTTTTTTAATGTCAAGCAACACACGTGTAGTTAAGTGAGATCCAGTATCGAACATAATCAACATGTTCTTCAGAGTCGATGCTTCATCGGTCACAGAGTTGGCAACAGACGGCAAATGACTGTATTGTAAGGCACAAGTCTGAGTCAGGTGGCTCAGCATAAATACATGCCTCTTTTCTTAGATACAAACAAGCTTAAATCTCTCCTCTCTTATATCACTCCTCCCTCCTTAAATACTATCTAGAATTTTAAGTTCCTTTAATGCCAAACTCAACTTATTCTAATAGAAATTCTACCCACATCACAACACTGAAGCCACTCAAGGATAACCATAGAGTCTCCATCCTTGGGAAACCCAAGGATCCCAAGCTCAATCTTCTTGGAACAGTCTGTTATACACTGAATGGTTGTGTTCCCCCAAATTGCTAAATTGAGTTCTAACCCCTGGTGTAATGTTATTAGGATGTGGAGACTTTGGGAGGAAATTAGGTTTATAGGAGGTCCTCAGAGTGGGGCCTTCATCTGGGATTGGTGCTCACACAAAAAGTGAGACCACATAGTTCTCTCTCTCTCCTCTTCCCCTCTCCCTCTCTCTCTCTCCCCATCCTTGCACAGACAAGAAGTTACACGAGCACACAGCTAGAAGGCAGCCATCGGCAACCCAAGAGGAGAGATCTCACCAGAAACCAACCATGCTGGCATTCTGATCTTGGAATTCTGGCCTCCAGAACTGTGAGAAAATAAATGTCTGTTGTTTAAGCATCCAGTCTGTGGGATTTTACTATGGCAACCCAAGCTGACTAAGACACAGTCTCCTCCTTGGTTTCCAGGATACTGCAGTCCTCTTGTTTCCCCATTCTTTTTGATTCCCTTGTGTTTATTGCCTTTAGGTTTTCCTTATTTATATCTTATTTCTCAAGTGCAACTGTTCCCTAATGTTCTTCCTCCTACTTTCTTCTTAAGTCATAACCACACTTTTGGGCACTTTAAACATTCTAACAAGCCTCAATCTAGAGCTCTGGCTCAGACCTTTCTTTTGAGCTCCTGACTTAAATCTCTAAATAACTTATGGCTGCCTCTATTTGGAATGCCTTTACTGCATCTTTAATTGATAAGTCTGAAACCCAACTCATCAACATCTCCCCAGTTCTACATCTGTATTCCACCTTCCTTCTAGCTGCATATTTCCAGTCACACAGGGTCAAATCATGAGAGTTGTATTCTAGGTTTTATTTCTTCATTCCTCTCTGCAAACCAATAATCCAACTCTAATGTTTCAAGCTCAGAAAAGTTTTTCATATTCATATCTGGGGTTGGACTTTTACTTCACTGCTCTATTTTAAAACTCCTAACCTGTCATTTGGGTTATTGTAACACTCTATTGATTAATCTTTCAGCAGTCAATCTCTTCCCATAAAGCTTTCACATGACCATAAAAATCACAAAAACCCTTAATGTACCTTGCAGTTTATATAAAAAATACCTAAGCTCCTTCTTAGGACACTGATTATTATTAATTATTATCAATAATCTATCCTCTTTTTGTAGGACAAATTTGCCCACCACTATACTTCTCCATGTACTTCATTCATATCAGATTCCACAGTGTGTCCAGAAAATGCATTCACATTTCTAAAGCTTCTTTTACATGACATGCAAATATTTTCTCCTGTTGAAAACAACCTTTCAGGCCAAGTTCAAATGCCACTTTCATCAAGAAATTTTATCCTATCCTTCAGCAGGTACTGCTTCATTAGCTGGTAATCTCTTTCTTCCCTGACACCCACAATGTTATACTGTGGTATTATGGCACCTAACCCAGCATAGTTAGTTATATTTTGTGTTTCCCTTACCATATCACAAGACTGATACAGTCTGTGCCTGCTTCTTCTATCTTTTTTTATATTGAATATTACCTAGCACCACATCAAGTATGTATGTGCTTTTAAGCTTACTGTTGAAACCATGACTGATTGAATAAATGAATCAATAAACAATTCATCCTCCGTAAATGTTACTCTCGAGTAGTAAAATTCTATGACAAGTACTTAGATAAAATCTTCTGATATTTACTTTAAAAGCAAGGGAATATTTACAATACTGTCACTTTTTTACAATACTTTTAAAGCCATTTATTGTATGATTACAGGAAAAATAACATGTTATTTCTATTTGATTGTGATGTCTGTTGGCACCTTACCATATTTCCTTTCATAATCAAAGGAAGAAAGACAAATTAAAAGGCATACCCGGGGCATAATCATGAATGCTGCAGGCTTAGTGACCCTACTTGTGGACAAAAATGTTTCTAGCAGACCAAGAGAAAAATTTCCTCAGAGCATCATTCTATTTAGTATGTCACTTAGCTTTTGCATTCAGTAGAAACATACATTCAAATGCATAAGAAACAATTGCAAGAACATAATAATATTCTATTTATTTAGGAACCTATACTTTTTTAAAAGGCTTTATTTATTTGAAAGAGAGAGAGTGCGAGCAGTGGTGGGGGTGGGGGGAGTAAAGGAGGAGGGAGAAGTACGGGGAAAGAATCTCCAGCAGATTCCAGGTTGAGCAAAGAGCACAGGAGCAGGGCTCGATCTCAGGATCCTGGGATGAATGATCCGAGCCAAAACTCAGAGTTGATGGCTTAACCTACTGAGCCACCCAGGTGCCCCTAGGGACCTAGGTTTTAAAATTACTTTTTTGCATGAATCTAATGCTTTTTTTGTGATTGTAATTGTTTTCAGTCCTGCATGCAAAAGGCCATAGGGGTGAACTGTCACATTTCAGCTACATGTACTGTTAGATTGGCACTCACTGAGGTTATTTACCCAGAAAATAGGAGTGTTAGTTTGACATTTAGTCATTTATATACCTATTTTTTAAAAGAAGCATGTCATTTACATATTATTTTAATTTTTTGGTTGCATAGTGTTAACTCATTTTGCTTAAAGAGAAGTGATAAGTAATTTGGATCTAAATAATTTAATTATGAATGCCTGAGAATTTCTATATTTCTTTTATTGCCAAGAAAAGAATTTTACCACTATCTTTATATAAGGTTAAGCTTAAATATTTTCCTATCAGAATACATTGAGTTACTTCAGCTAAAGAAATTAGAGCTGTCAAAGGCAATTATGCTATTCAATCGATCTTCTAGAGTAGGATTATGCTTAATTAGGCATCTAACTGTAAGTAACCTGAACACACAATTTATTGGTTAAACTCCTCCTAAATTACACTTCAGAAAAATGTAAAAGTAGTGTCCAGACCTTTGGTCATATCACATGGTTAGCTGTGAATTAAATTTAAAAACTGCAGAAAACTTTTCAAAAACAGACCCACGACGTCATCCCTCCCCAGTATCTCAGAAACAGCCTCTTATGAGGATGTAGTCGGACTTGCAACTCTTCACAATAATATTCAAACAGATCAGTTGGAAGCTCTTCATTACAGCAGCTGTTCTGTGTTTATAGCTACATATGCAGACTGCCGAACACCCTCAGTGCACCATAAACCTAGGAATTACACATCCAGAATGGTAATAAACTCATCGGGTGATATGCTCTCCAGAGTTTTCAGCCCCTTTGCTACAGTTGGCAAAACTCTGCTAGATTTTAGTTGCTGTAGAAAAATATTAGATTGTTGTGGTTTTTGTAAATTTGGAGACAAACCAGAAGCACATAAGATAGCAATAAAAAAGGTGAAAACATAGGCACTGAGATTATTATTATTTTAAAATTATAGTCTCATAGAGAGTTAAAAGAGAAGCCACAGAAGAATAAATCAGAAAAATAAATAAATAAGTGGCTGTGTTCCATAGAGCTCTAGCCTCAAATACTCTGTGGGTCAGCTCAGCTGTGTGCTACATCCTGCAGAGGCCACAGATCATACTAAGAAACCTGCATGCTATTAATTAGAAGTATACCATATTACTCTGAGAGTGTTGATAAATTATAGCTAATAGATAAGCAATTTATTGGTTAAATAGCACCTCCTAGACAACCAATCCAATTTAGAACAAACTGATTTCTCTCTTAAAAGCAGGATCCCAAATAAAATTGATTTCTAACTTCATAATAGTGAAAGGTATATTCTCAGGCTTATAAGGAAAGAAGTTCCATGTACAAGAAGATGATCAGAATGTACAACAATGTCTGGCTGTAAGCAAGTTGCTAATAAGAATTGTTAAAGACACATCAGCTTATCCCAGCAGCAAGCATGGTATACTGTTCATCAGTCACTGCTCTAGGACAGGTGCTCATGGAGTTCTATGCACAAGTGTACATAAAATCATTGGGAGAGCTTCCATAGATGCATATCCCTGGGTACTAACACAAGATACCATGATCACATAGGTATCTTCTTTCATCAAATGGTTAGAACAGCTTTCAGAAATAACAATGATCAAAAAAATCACATAAGTTTCTGAAGAACCATAATAAAGGCAGAAAAATCAGAAGCATGGATTGTATAATGGTAGGTGGTAGAATGGATCCCTCATAAAGCCATATGACATGGGACAAAGGAAATCTCTTAGTGTTTACAAACATTCCAGCTTAGAGTGTTCTCTTTCTCATTGTGTTTCTTCCCACTCCTTCCCTCTTAATGGAAATTGTTATGATGCCATTTTACATCTGGACTCTGTGGCTATGGTTTATTATTTTTTTCTCATTTCATGGCACTGTTCATTTGCCTTCATGCTTACTGTTGAGTCCCTGCCAGGGGGCTGCTCCTGATGGCATGCTGGCTAGCATGAAAAGCCTGGCAAGGGAAAAAAATGACTATGTAACTTTTATTATCAGTGTTTTATTTAGAACTTGAAATGGATATACCAATGAGTAAACATGCATTATGATCTTAATCCTTAACACTGAAAAATTACTATTTATTTTTTGAAATAATAATAATTTCATAGATTAAAAAATATATTTTGGGGGTGCCTGGGTAGCTCAGTGGGTTAAGTCTCTGCCTTCAACTCAGGTCATGATCTCAGGGTCCTGGGATCAAGCCCCACATCGGGCTCTCTGCTCAGCGGGGAGCCTGCTTCCCCCTCTCTCTCTGCCTGCCTCTCTCTGTCTACTTGTGATCTCCCTCTCTGTCAAGTAAACAAATAAAAAAAAAATCTTAAAAATACATATATATATATATATATATATATATATATTTTTTTTTTTTTTTTTTTTTCCCACAGACTCCTTCATCAGATCCCCAAACCAATTATATGATTTCTGTAAAAGATTCCCATGGTACCTCTTGGCAAGTAAAGATACACAACACAGAGGTTTAAGGCATGTACATTTTTTGACATAAGGTAAGATGAGAAATTTCATGCCAATTAAGACCTAGGCAAAGAATATCTAACTAAATAGAATTACATTCACAAGTCATAGAACTTCACAGTGACTGAGTTTCCTCACTTGTAAAATGAAGGAAAATAACACCTATGCCCCTTTCTTCCTGGCTTGTTCAGGTGGGTGAAAAAATATACAATAATCGTGTAAAAGTCTTCACTTTTAAAAGATGGTTTCAGAAAAAAATTAACAGTGTTAATGGGGTAAATTGAGGACTTTTTGGATGGTTCAACTATCTTTAGAATTTCAAGTGTCTGTGTCAGTTTGGAGCTCTTCACCCTTATCTAGTTTCTTATTTCCTCTGGCGCTTTATGGCTCAGAAACAAACCATTCTGCTTGTGACCTTGCAGTAGAGGCAGCACAACTCTTGTGTAGCATTATGGAACGTCTTTATTACAATACCCATTGATGCTCAGTAAGTAAGAGGGGCATGGGAGGACTGCTGCTCAAGGGAACTTATTCCAGGGCAGACTCGTTGCTAGTTGCACTCAAATTATGAAATAGTTGGATTTCTCCAGGTGCTTAATTTCCTTCTTTCCATCCCATGATTAGTAACGCTGAGACTCCAGAATGATAAAAATAACTCAGAAACTTTATTCAATCATAGTCTAAACTAGAGATTAGAATTAGAGTTTGCATCTCAAACCCAGACCTTAAAGAAGTGTTGATATTCCATAAAGGAGGGGACCCATGTGAAAGGAAAAACTTATTAGAAAAGAAGCTGAAGATTCTAGGTAAGAATAAGAATATGCTCAACTGGTTGTCACTTCTACAACAACCACAACAACAACCTTTATGCTCCTTGCTTTTTCAAGGGAATGAGAACAAAGAAGACCTTTAGTATTCCTACTGCCAGAGAATGTGAAATTTGGAAAAAAGGAGAAAAGAGTAAGAAAGGAAGTGAAAACAGTTGGGGAAATGGAAGAACATGAGTTAGTCAAATAGAAGTAAAGAGAAAAAAGAGAGGGGGAGGTAAAGCTGGGTCAGATAACTCACTTGGCATTCCCTGCCCCTGGCTTCTTTCTTCGGAAAATGTTGAGGAAAGTGTTGGAGCGGCAGGGCAGCTTGCCATCGCCAACATGCATGCGGACTACGTCAGAGGTGGTGAAGGCACTGCGGACATTCCTCTCAGGCTTGGCAATAATGATGTACATCTTGGGGGTGAACATGCACCCCAGGGCCACTGTTACACTGAGGCTCACTGCAAAGCAGGTGGTAATGATCTTGTAGTTGCTCCCAAAGTAAATGGGCACAAAAGCCAGCCAGATGATGCAGGTGGTATACATGGTGAAGGCAATATATTTGGCCTCATTGAAGTTGGCGGGCACATTGCGGGTCTTGAAGGCATAATAGGTACAGCTCATGATGAGGAGTCCATTGTAACCCAGAGGGGCCACCACACCCAGGTTGCTGGTATTGCAGATAAGGTAGACTTCCTTGATACTTGGGTAGGACAGGATGGGCATGGGGGGCTCCATGATGATCAAGGTTACCACCAGGGTTAGCTGCACACTAATCAGGATTGAGGCAATGATCACCTGGGCCCAGGCACTCATGAACCTGGGCTTCCGGGTACAGATTTTCTTCTTGCTGCCAGCTAGGATACGTGCAATTCGGTTGGTTTTGGTCACTAAAGCAGAATAGCACATGGCAGAGGAGAGGCCAACCAGAAGGCGCTGGAGGTAGCAGGATGTGGTGGTAGGCTTGGCAATGAGGGTAAAAGGGCACACATAACCGAGGAAGATGCCAGCTAGAATAATGTAGCAGAGCTCCCGACTGGAGGATTTGACCACTGGTGTGTCCCGGTACAGCACAAAGATGAGGGTAACAAACAAGGTGACAAGTATGCCCAGGCAGGAAAAGGCGATGGCTATAATGGATTCTATGTTGCTCCACTCGAGATAGCGCACAGGAATAGGTTCACAGCCTGTAATGAGAAAAATAGTTTTAATTTTTTTTTTTAACTTTTTCTTTTCAAGGAGGCTTCATACCCAGCATGGGGCCAAATGGGGGGCTCGAACTCACAACCCTGAGATTAAGACCTGAGCTGAGATCAAGATTCAGATGCTTAATCAACTGGGTCACCCTGGAGCCCTAAGAAAAAAAGTTTTAAAATCCAAGATTTCTGCTGATCAGTAATAACACTGCTTACTAGTTACCAGAGGCATAGCTAGGTGTACATCTTCCACATTTTCTGTTATTTTAATTATTTTTTGAAATGCCTCATTATTACGCTAATAAATGTATACCATTATCTTGTCAAGACAATTGTATTCCCAAACCAGATCTCATCACAAGACTAATGTGACACACTTGAGCCTACAAAAATAATCTTTTCTCCCAACACCAGCTTTATAAATGGGTGCCACTCTGTGGGTGGAACTTCGTTCTACACTTTCAAAAAAAGAGAAAAAGGAAACTAAACTGTTTCCTGGGAAGGTTAAATTAGTGATGATGTGACAGAATAAGTTAGTAAGAAATACACTAACAAAATTTTTATTTTCACATAGCTATTGTCCAGAGGTAAGTCTAACTCAGAGACAAGTACTGTTTTGGCCAACAGAGTGTTTTAAACATAAATTTTATTTGAATTCTTTAGAAGAATCTGCATTTTCCCCATTTATTACATGTTACTTGCTTTGTCTCACCCCTTGAATTATGTGTGATCCATCTGTGGCATCTGAGGGCACTTGTGTTATCAGCTTCTACTAGACATGCCAAGGAAGGATGAATGCCCCTGTCACCCAACTCTTAAAAGGAGAGATGTTCCTAAATAGTTGGCTCATCTTTTCCCTCAGATGGAGAATAAAGACTGTTTTGTATTTCACGGAGAGAGAGAAATTTGTCAAGTCCTGGAGACAACCCCGTCAGAGAAACTTGTGTTTGGTCTGGGCCAGTCTTTCCCAAATTGTGAGAATAAAAATATATCCCTGACTTTAATAAAAAGACTCGTTGTTCTGCAGCCATGGGAACAGGAACCATCAGAACCTTTTACTCCTGTTCAGTCAACAACAGCTCCCCTCAACGAACATGATTTCTATAAGCCAGTCAGTCAGTGTCAACCCTTGCTTCCGATAATCACCCAAGTAGGAACACACTCAAGGCAATAAACGAGCTCCAGCCATTCATAAGCACACAGTCTTCACTGATCACAGTGGCCCCTTTCTCTTGTGTCAGGGGTTTATCTATTCAAAGTCTCAATCTTCCTCGGAGAACTTCTGCTTCCCCCAAAAAGTCACATTTTAATCCTAAATCTTCTCATTTCCTTGATAGAGTTCAGAAAAATGATTAGCTAGACACATAATTTAGAATAACAGGAACTATTATGGGGGCTTTTGA
Organism: Enhydra lutris kenyoni; assembly: GCF_002288905.1. Taxonomy (NCBI): domain Eukaryota; kingdom Metazoa; phylum Chordata; class Mammalia; order Carnivora; family Mustelidae; genus Enhydra; species Enhydra lutris. The sequence goes on along the minus strand of NW_019154101.1, from coordinate 39,131,434 downwards.
TAGAACATATTCAATGACTTAAAATATTTAAGAGATAAATGAGATAAAATACTGAATAGTCAATACTACACTTATTTTAATTGGCATATTGGGCTTGCTAAATAAAATTCAAATTGCAATATAGTCTTTGTCAAGGCCTTTATATTCTGAAAGCTAGCCTTCTTTTCATTTTTTTTCTATGCAACTTTACCTGGTTTTGTAAATGAGCTAGTCTGTCCTTAGAGTTTTCATTAGGAAAGAATGCCACATTTTATATATTTAGAACACAAGTCAGATCTATGGAAGTTGAATTAAAACCCTGGTCTAGAGCCAAATTAAGAACTATAATTAATACTTTTCCTAAACTTCAGAGATACGAGCAAAATATTTTCTGTAGAATTCAGGATTTTTATTAGATACTTATTGTCCTATACTACAGATATGCACCAATTAATTTAATTAATTGTTAGCTTCATGGAGTAAAAGCAGCAGATTAGAAAAGAGAAGATTTAAATAACCTAGTGGTGTAAAGTGTAAAAAACACAAAATGCATTACATAAGGCAATTTTGAAAGCTTTTCTTTAAACAAAGATGCAAAATTATAAACTAAATAAAGATAAAACATAGACTTTATGACATCTTCAAACAATTCTGAGGTAGACTCAACACCTGACAAGAAAAACTATACCTTCTCTTTCCATAAGTGGGCTCAGACTTGAATTAGGGGAACCAAAGAGAAGAAAATGTTAAAATGTAAAATTACTGACTTTGAAAATATCCGATATGTGACTAGATGTTCCTGGAGAGACTTAAAAAGTAAATATGCTAGAAATCAGTATTATTGTGGATCTTTAGGTTAAACAACTAAAGGAGCCTCTATTCTCTATGACCTGGGAACCTGTACAAAAGGAAACCTATAGATACTAAACAGAAGTGTCATTTAAAGAACCAATGTCCCACATTAGCTAAAATTCCAGACTACTGCTTGAAATCTGTCCAGTGACTTAACTCCACGGCAAACACTGGTACCCAAGAACTCCTTGTTCTTCCCCTGAAATCCCAAGGGAAGCAATACCTCTTTTTTGTTGATCTAAGTGTCTTAATGTCTACCAATAATCTCACTATTAATAGAATATCACATAATTGGCTTAATAAAACCGCAGAAATGGTGAAAATGATTAACAATCTTATGCCCCAACCCACAACTGGTACTTTGAGATTATTATTAGAAGGATACATTATTCTCTGTGACACAAGACCCACAATTTTAATAGGTAGGATTAAGTTCTAGACAAAATGTTAAACTATAGAAACAAAACTAGAAACTATGTTTCCCTACAGATGATCAAATTATAGCTGTTCTAGTCATGAAAATATCTATACTATGTATAATTTAAAAAAATTATCTAAGGAATACTGTTAGCCCCAGAATCCCTATGGACAAAAGACTTCACAGAAATAGGAAGATGGATTGGAACGGAGCAGATAAACATATAGATTGTCACATGTACCTAGATTATCGTAAATCTTTTTTTGTGTGTAAATATGAAAATGATACACCATAATCTAGATGTATTAATTCAACAACATAGCCCATATCAAAGAGCCATTGCTCATTGTGGTAGGTTCGCAGTAAAAAAAGGTACTGTAAAAGTTATAGATACTATAAAATACTTAGAAATACAATAGAAATATTTTAGAGATTATCATGCTAAGCAGAGTGCTCTAAAACCCCTGATAAAAGCATCTCATATAAAACAAATAATTTATGATAGTAACAAATCAATGAAGAAGTTTAAGTATTCAATTATAGATACAGAAAATGTGACCAGAAAAGAAGTTCTTAAAAGAAATTCCAGATATTTCATGATTGTGTTCTAAGATTCATGAAGATAATATCTGACAAAACCATAATGGCCATCCGACAGTACCAAAAATAAATATCTACCAGGGATTAGATAAAATCCTGATGGAACAAATGAAAAAATTCATTTCAGTAGGGACAAACTGGCCACAAAATTAAACACTATTGGGGAAACATTTCCAGGACAGCAGATGTGGCCAGTTCATGCTTCATTTGTAATTAAATCAATTAGGACAAATTGTAAAGGTGGAGGCATTAACTGAAACAATTGCAAAAGAACTTTTGAGTTACTCCAGAGTGGCTGTATATAGTTTTCTCCCTCTATGGTTTATGAATATGTATTAGTCTAAACAGTGTGTTTATTTTGCAGATGGGTTGAAGCATTCTGTTGAAAAGCCACTATACTTACAAAGGCTAAAATATGATTAGATTTTGTGATCTTAGCACATTCCAATTGGTCAATCTAGTGATATGGGAACATTTTCAGTGGAACATTTATTCATGAATTTAAATTACACAAGCTTGTCTTCATTCCCAACCCTCTGGACAAATTAAAAGAAACCTTAGTATTGTTGCAGGTTACTCCCCTTAGTGATTTTAAAGTGAGGTTCTGCTGAGATCCTCCAGAAGCTGAAGCCCTCGTGGAAGTTGACTGTTAACTGAAGTTTATAGCAAGCTGATGATTATACAATGGTCTTCTGTGCAAGATCATCTGAAGAAGATTCTTACATATATCATACTTCCCTTTGTATGCTTTCTTATTCATTCTTCTTCACTGATTTAAAACTACATAAATTTGAGTTTGTCTTTAGTGTTCACCTTACTAGGAATAAGTATTTGCCTAAATCGTTTTACTAGGCAATCATTAACTCAATAATTCAATTATATCAAGCTATTGTTAGGTATATCACACTAACTTCCAATGATGATACTTATTGTATATGTAAAGATTCCACAAGTTCAGATATTTAAAAGGACTCAGAAGATTCATAGAACATACTCATGTAATTTTTTTACTTAAAGGCAAAACATTTAATATAGTAAGAGGAAGTGCAGGTAATCACCAAGGGCCAAAGGGATATCCCAGTGCAAGTGCCCTACGATCCTTACTCTCAAAGGGCACACTTCATCTTTGAATTGAGAGCTCAAGACAGAAGTTCCCAGTGAACTCTTTTTATGACCTTCAAGTTATATGGCCAAGTCAGCCTATCTCTAATCGCCAGTTGAAATCCATCAGTCAACAAACTGGTTTTGGTTGTCACCAGTGGAATTTCAAACTCTAAACTGCATATTATGAATATCAGTCTCCTTAATGTAGCCAAGAGTTAAAGACAGGTAGGTACTCAGGCATCCCACAGATAATCAGAGTTGTCCAAGCCTAGCTATAAATCAAGCCTATTCTACACAGTGTAGTATAAGCAAATGAAGAAAAATATGCTTGAGTTAGAAGGAGATATAAGTATCCTGTGCTGTAACAGTGGCATTAGGTCAACAACACCTCAAAACAATATACTTACAACTCTACTGTGATCGCTTTATTTCTTGTGAAGATCCTAGATTCTTTCCCCACAGGGAAACCAGGGTTTTCAATGATAATCCAGGAACACTCAAAACAATCAGCCGAAGATAGGGACTGATCACTTATATTTTAAACAAGCTTTGTTTTCTCCTTCTTTTTCTTATTTCCTTTCCTTCTTTTTTTTTTAAGACATTCTAAATTTTAGATGCATTAGCTTTGATTCCTTGAGATAATTAGCTATAATATCCATATTGTCCATATATGTAATATAATATGTAATGTATTTTTTGTTCTGTTTTGAGGTTTAAAGAGTTGTTCAACCCCTAGAGGTGTTTGGGTATCTCAAGCCTGGAAGGAGTGGGAGTTACCTTCAACCTGTGGTGAAGACTGTCCTGGCCCTACCTGACCCCCAGCACCCAAAACTAAAAGCCTTTATGTGAGTTTTACATACTATATCTAAAGCCTCTAAAACTTAGGGACCTGGCAGTATCTGTGGTTACAGTTTTCCCAGAGAATCCAGAGCTATCAGACAAGTCCATTTTCTAAGATTCCTGAGCAAAATCCAAGACAAGTGGTAATAAATCTGATCTGAGGAATAGGAAGTTAGTCCTAATTTTTTAAACAAATATTGGTTCACTCGTAAGATCCAAATGCATTGGAAGAAGCTATTTTTAACTGGATTTCTTCCGAATTAGGGTAAGACATATTTAATATGAATCACAGAAATAAAGTCCACAGGTCTTCAGACATTTAATAGCAGTTACAATAATACTTCGTAATTAATAAAGCATCATCAAAATGCTTTCTTTAGTGTTTTACATTAATATCAATTACCTACAAGGAGAAATTCTGTTTCATGGTCAGTGCTCAACTTAAATGTCACCTTCTCTATGAAGGCTCCTCTCTTCTTCGCAGGGAGAAATAACTGTTTTTTTTCTCAGTTGTTCATATGACATTTTGTACACACTCCTATTGTAGGACTTATAATTGTCTAGTTTCATAGGAAGCTCCTTCCCAGGTTATAAACTTTATTTCATTCACGTATATGTTTCCAGTTTCTCCAAAAAATGCTTGGTACAAAGTAGGTGGTAGTGTATAATATGAAATTTAAGTAAGTAAGTAGATAGTGTAAGAGGTCATAGCAACTGTTGGGGTGGAGAAAAATAGTAAAAATTAATTTCTATAACTTAATATTTTAATGATTAAATTTAATGTAGTTTGGTTTTCTGAGGAATCTTCTTACCCTATTTGATTTTTAAAAAGAAATAAGTAGCATCAGATTACATATAATTGGTTCATGAATTGTTAAACTACTGTCAAATTTTATACCATGACAGAAGAGATCCCTGTTTATGCATCATAAGAAATAAAGTGTGAAATTTAAATGCTGAATTAAAATGTAAATTTTCCTAAGAAGAAAAAGTGAGAAACTTATTAACAGCTTCAGAAAGTGCTTCCTCTAAGTAATGTATCATTTTTTTCTTTATAGCAACAAATAATATATTCTAATGAAAACAATAACACATTTATAAACAGGTATTTATTCACTAATATTAGGGCCTTTGGAGCATGTGTGGAAAGTATCTCATAAAATAATTTTATGCCTATTAACAACCTTTACCTTCAGTAAAAACACCATTTCCTAAAGAAGAATGATTTCTCGTTTTAACTAAAATTCAGTCCAAAAAAAGAGAAATCCACCTGTGAAAACAAAACACCTACTTAAAGGCTATGCATTACTCCTCCGAGTATTTCTACTGGTTTTTGGTATTCTCTGCTTGTGGGTTTTCTCTTTTCACAACTACTGCTACCATGGCAACCACCAACACCACATTGCCATGTAGTGCACACTTGCTCTGAGCCTGACGTGGCACCAAATGAGTGGCAAATGAGACCACACTGTCCATTCATGTGTAAGACTGAAAGGATCCAGAAATGATAGGTGTCATTAAAGCTAAGTATAAACTAAATCAGAGATTTGTACTCTGAAATACCCTAAACACAAATTGGCACAATAATTAAATATTTGCTCCAAAAGTAGCCACTTGCCTATTTTGCTATTAGAAAAGGGCTCTCTGAATAAAAAAATCAGAAATGGTTTAAAAAAAAAAAAAGGCTGTCTGAGTTGTTGCTTGGTTCAACTCATTTGACGCTAAGGTGACTTTTATGCATGTGATGGATGATAGACTAAATATTTTAGAAAATAATCACATTAAATATCTAAGTATAGTGAAGGAAGGTGTTTTTATTTTTTTATGCTTTATTAACTGAAAGAGCCTTAAATCAATGGTGATCCTCATTTGGTAGTGGGCAAAAAATATACCTACAATGGAAGATCTCTAGAGAATAAAATATATGACTTTGAGTTCATTATTATAATATATTGGATCTTTTAAAAAACCTTTTTTTTTGTATTTGATGTGTTAAAATAGGACAGAAGTTCTTTACCAGGTATGAGATAAGCTGCAATCAAAGTAAAAAAGGAGCCTTAGGAAAAATTTGGGGAAGCCCCAAAAAAATGTAGACAAAAAAAAAATTCTTACACCTCAAAGCCAGGACTTCTGATTTCTAAAATCAACCTGAGAAAGGCTAGCTTTCTTTGTCTTTGAGCCTCTTCCCAGGCAGCTGTAGTCTCAGTCAAATAACAGAGAGGACTGACTAGTAAGTCAACCCTCTATTTGATATAAAAAGGCCTGGCAGGAAGCACACACTATGAAAGAGGATAAAGATGTGAACAGAGACACAGCATGAGTGGGAGAGAGGTCTTGTTGTCCAAAAGTGGCTGAAAAAGCTTTTCCAAGCCAGTCTATTGCATGCAACAAGGATATAAGTTAGACCTAGAGATAAAAATCCTGGGTTTTCACAGTGGCTTCTCTATTAACCAAATCCATTGACCTGCATGAACTTAGGTAAGTCCCTTCTTCTTTCTACTTCTCTCAATAGAACTTTTATTAGACAGCTATTGTGTTCAAGGCACTAGACTATGACCCAGAGAATAATGTTTCTCATAGGATGAGACAGGAACCAGGTGCCTCAGAATTTGCAGGGTCCCTTCTCAGAACTGGTGAACAGGAATCTCTGCAAATGGGTAATACCTGGGTAAGTTTTAGGCATATTAAAGTTGAAAACCAGTTTTCCATGACAGAATAAAAATATGATTGAGATACAGCTTTTATCTTCAAATGTATTCTAATCTAACTTCCTTTTTCTTTAAAAAAGGTCTTTGTACTGAATAATTTCTAAAAGCTTTCTGACCCTCATTTTAGATTAACTTTTTCCAACAAAGATTACCATTTTACAAGGTACTCTCACTGAATAAGTAAAATTTTCATTATGTGACCTGATTCTACTTACCCAGTCATTTTTTTTTTTAAAGAATTCCTTTTTTTTTTTTTTTAATTTTATTTATTTATTTGTCAGAGAGAGAGAGAGAGAGACCACAAGTAGGCCCAGAGGCAGGCAGAGGCAGAGGGAGAAGCAGGTTCCCTGCCGAGCAAGGAGCCCGATGTGGGACTCGATCCCAGGACGCTGGGATCATGACCTGAGCCGAAGGCAGCCGCTTAACCAACTGAGCCACCCAGGCGTCCCTTACCCAGTCATTTTTGATGTGTTCTGAATAAGTCATACAATTTCTTAGTTGCTATTCTTATTTGGGAACAGATGAAAAAGTAAAAAACAATAAGAAATGTTACACTTTGTAATGATTTTCAATAATACCCAGGAAAGCAGTGAACTGGGCTCTGCTTCTAACTATTTTCATGACCTTGGGCACACAAGTACACCTCTTTGGGCCTCAACTTCCCCTTTCTAAAAGGAGGAATGAGATTACTCACATGACAAAATGTACTCAGATGACAGTTTCCATGGGCCCTATTAACTCTTAAAATTTGTGAACAGTATTTGTGAAATATCTCTCATGTGTGTGGAAAACAAAATTCACGTATTTGAACATTGCTCTTATGAAATTTACAAACTCATATAATCTATCCATATGATACCCATTGATTTTACTAATAAACCATCTCTTGCATTCATATATTCCTCTATTCCTGCTGCTGCTGCCCTCATCCACACCCTTGGAAATTACTCATTTGAACCAATGCAATAGTTTCTAGCTTCTGTTTTTCATCCAATCTCACTATACTCCTCAGACTGCTAGTCTGAGCTAGTAGATGCATCTTTATGAGACACAAATACCAAGGTGTTATTTGCCTATTTAAATTCTTCAGTGGTTCTCCTGTGCTTAAAACCACAGTCCAAACTCTTGGGAAAGGGTCAGGAAGAATCTTGTATCATCCACCACCAGTCTCCTTTCTGGCCTTTGCTAGGTCCTTGTGTCTATCAACCAACCCCACACACTTATTTTGTGGTTTTTCCCAAATGTGTAATAGGCTTTCATTTTCCCATCTTCTAGTTTTTCTCTGGAATTTCTTTCATCTCCTTATCTGCCTAATGAACTTTATGCACTATAAATATCTCTTTTATATTAATAACAATTTTATATTATTTTTACATGTTTCTTCCCTATAAGTTTTAAGCAAAATAAAGTAATAAAGCAAGATACATTTAAAGCAAAAAAAGTACTGCCTCACACATGTTCGAGAAATGTTTGCAAACATAAATGCAGGTAACTAGAAATATCTTCAAATAAAATTTTAAAAAAGAAAAACAGAAAGCAACTGGCATACCAGAATACCCATTTAATACACTTTTATTTAGATTTAAAAAATGAACTTGCTTTTCAATATGGACGATTGAAAACTTATAAAGGTTTCTGTGTGCTCTTTGACATGAGCATTAAAAAGTGCACAGTAAAAATAAACACCAAAAAAGACAAGAGTTGCTCATTCATATTTTAAACAATGGGCATATTGAGAAGGTCCACAGTCAGGCACATCTAAAGTAGGGCACTTCTTACCTGTTAGATCTGCACTGGGCCACCACCCTAAGTCACAGGCTTTACAGGTGAACTCATCTTGCACGTATTCATTCTCTTTGCAGGCTGTGCAAATCCAGCAGCAACTCACTTCTCCTTTCCGTATGACCTGTAACACAGGGATAGTCCATATGCCTTAAAGAGGGTTTCCCCAGAAAGCCTTCTATTTCAATATGGACTTGTTTTCATACTATAATAATAAAAAAAAGAGTAATTCTTCAAAAAAGGAACCTTAAGTACATGCATTCAAATATACCTGATTATCTTAAGAGTTCAGATGTGAATTTCAGGTCATTCTATACCGGGTTTGGAAGCTTTTCAAAAATACTATCTTTTATAAAGAGAATTGATGACATTATCTTTTTCAGAGTTAAAAAATGAAACAGTTGAATTTTATTATTTATATTCGTTTGTATTATCCTCAGAAAAATAAAAATATATTTTTCTTCTCTGAAAGAGCAATTTTTAACCACAAAAGTTCTTGTATATTATTTTCTTATTAACTCATAAAAATCTGAGGAATTATGGAATTTTATAATTATGAAAGTCTGAGTGACTTTATATACATAAAAACAGAATGATTGCTAAGAAAACCAATCCTGTTATTGGCCTGTGACTTGCTCTAGTGAACTTAAAAGATTACATAAATTGTTGGAAGAAAAATTACTAGTCCAAAATTACTGAAGAATCATTTATTATTGAAGTAGTAGTTTAAACTTTCTCCAATTTTCAATCTGTTTGGTAAGCAAATTTCACTTGACATGATACCAAAAAAAGTCAAATCACACTGCATTTAAACTGATTTTCTTGTAAGCACATATTTAGATCTTGCTTTCATCTGCAGTCTGAGAACTTCTGCTTTTTATTGAAATATTTCATACATTTACAATTAGTATAATCATTGGTGTGGCTGGAAATGAAAATTCTGACCAGATGCTGGACATCGTGTACATAAGTTATAATGTGCTGGATGTTTTTCCTTGAAGAAGTACTGGTCTTTGTTCTGGCAGGCAGCTAAACTGCTTGAGACTCAGTTAGAGCATTGTTTTTAACCTTTTAGAAGTCTAGAAGAGTCTCCACTCTAGGAATAATTAAGCCTCATTATTAAGGTGTGACTCCCTGGGGTTTCTACTTAATCCCTTGTGTATTCAACAAGGTATCTCCACTCTGGCTTGTGGAAAATGAGACAATTCCTGGATCTGTGTATGCTCAGGGATTCCAGCTCCCTAGTAACTTTTTTCACTTGAATTTTTGAATTTTGTCCTACTCGTGTGCAGACCTATGTTCAGCCAAATGCTTAAGAGAACCTGTATGTTAACTTCTAGGACATTTTCTGAGTAGTTCTATCCCTTATACCACACTACAAATTCTCACTGCCTTGGCCTTCCTGAACTTTGATTTCTGTCTTCTTTAATTATCAAGATCTCCAAGCTCTCTGTTCTCTTTTACTGAACAACAAGGAAATTGCCTCCAGGCAGAAAGCCTGAGTGATTTTAGGGTTCGCCTTGTTTATTTGCCTTCACTTCCCTGGAATCAAGGTCATGCACCATTTTCCAACGTCTGAACAGTTATTTCATATATTATGTCAAGTTTTCTAGTTGTTTACACCAAAAGGCAGTCTGGGCTCTGTTACTCTTTCATGGCTAGAAGCACAAGTTCTCCCTAATACATATGAAAAATCAGAAATCAAACTGTAAATATTGCTAGACCTTAAAGTCATATAAACTCTAGTCTTTGTGAAAATAAAACTATATTCTCACAGAGCAGGTCAAAATTTATCCCCCTACCTTAGAATTACGTATAAAATAAAAATGACAGTATATTTTCAGAAAATGTGAGTTTTTCTTTTTTTTCTTTTACTTTCAGAAAACTTTGGAAAGTAGAATCAAATTAAGTCTTAAAAAAAAAAAAAAAAAGACTCCCCACAACCTCAAAATAAGTGTGGGAAATTTACATTCCAAATAATAATTTTTTAAGTGAGATGAGAAAAATTGAGTAAATGAATACCGCTTTCTTATTTTAATTGGCATAAAAGTACAGTAAAAGCCATCACAAAATACTGCATCTCCCTTTAGTCAGCTTTGTCTCTTTCTCTTACTATAAAAATAATGCTACTAATTCAACAAATTCAAAAGGTGGTAATGCTAAACAAATTGATTTATGCAGAATGAATAGTGAGGGTAGATCTTGTGATTAGCTGGTACTTGGAAAGTATTTCAAATCAGGTTTTATATGACTGAATAAATGAATCAATAAATGATTAGCTTACCTCTTTAATAAATAATGAAAATGGAGCTGCTTAAGTAGAGTTATATTTTATGATTTCTTCCTTATTCTGCCACCAAGTATGTGTACTTTTGGCATACACGTCTGTAATATTTGGTTTGCCTTTTTTTTTTAATTTAAATTTTTTTAAGAGAGAGTTGGGAGGGTCAGAGAGGGAAAGAGAGAGAATCTTAAGCAGGCTCCATGCCCAGCACAGAGCTCAATGGGGGGCTCTTTCCTTAACCCTGAGATCATGATCTGAGCCGAAATCAAGAGTCAGATGCTTAACTGACTGAGCCACCCAGGAGCCCTTATCTTGTCTTTTCCATCTCTCAGTCACCCCTCTAGACTGAGGTTTTATCATTTTACACCTGAATTCTTGTCCCCGTCTCCTAATCATACAACATTGCTCTAATTTCTTTTTGCACTAGAGTAACATGCACACAGCTGCCAGGATCACCCAAATAGCCCATGGCTCCTCAAGAGAAGGGACCAAGCTGACTTTCATTGTTTTCAGATTTAGTCATCAAGGGACAAATAGGTATCAAAAACACGCAGTGGTGGCTAATGGATGGGTATTGAATAAATCTTTTTAAAAAAACACAATTAAACCACTTAAAGAACTTTAGTGCCTCCCTACCCCTGTACCTTTGCAATATAAGCTCTCCAGACAGGCATTCACTTAGTCCCTGGTCCTTGTTTCTGCACCAAAATTTTCTGTTATTAATTTCTTATAAAAGTCTGCAAAATGAGGACAGAGCCTCTGTCCCAGCCCCTCATTGTGTCTTCATTAATGTCCACATAACTGTTTGTTTTGTTTTGGGGGAAGGTTTCAAGTACAGTAGAAACATCATTGAATTTGTGTTTCACCTGACTTGCTTTCTACAAGGAGTATTCTGGCTGCTATTGGAGAATAGAGTTTAAAGACAGAGAGAAAAAAGAATGAGTGTGTGTGTGTGTGTGTGTGTGTGTGTACGCGCGTGCACGCTTGTGCACCTTTTATATGTGTGTGTTTTAATCCATGGCTCTCACATGGAACCAACATAGTAAACAAATTAATATGTTTTAATGAAAGAAGGAATATTACCTTCCATTTAGAATGTCATATCTTCTCCATCAGTCCATCTGTGTCACTACTTTCAAGCACAAATACATCACAAGCTCCAGACAGTATCTTGGAGCAGTAAATCCTTTCAAATATTGTCTTATTTCTAATTCTCTAGTAGCTAAAATACAGTTGATATTTTATTACTCCAAGCTAGATTTCGTCCTCTAATTTTTTCATATCTATATAATAGATATGTTTCATCCAGATACAGTTCTTTTTAATTCCTGTTATTGTCTCTGATTTATATCCAAATCTTCCCAATAGCATATTATTGATTATTTTTATATTTTCTGTATTTTTATATGAGTCATGGTTACTGATATTTCTTTCGCATGTATAGCGGCCCCTCCTGATACATGGTCAGTCTTTGTTCAGAAGCATACAATCCTCCGGACATATTATCAGGAGGTCAGTAGCAGCCTAACAATTTATCACAGTGCCTACATCATTCACCTCACTTCATCTCATCACATAGGCATTTTATCATCTCAAATCATCACAGGAAGAAGGCTGAGTACAGTATAATAAGATATTTTGAAAAAGAGAGAGAGAGACCACATTCACAAAACTTTTATTACAGGTTATTGTTATAATTTCTTTTAATTTTTTTTATTTTTTTATAAACATATACTGTATTTTTAGCCCCAGGGGTACAGGTTGGTGAATTGCCAGGTTTACACACTTCACAGCACTCACCATAGCACAATATTGTTATAATTATTATGTGTCATTATCAGTTACTGCAGTTAATCTTTTATTGCACCTATTTATAAATTAAACTTTATCATAGGTATGTAGATCTAGGAGAAAACATAGTATATATCAGGTTTGGAACTATCTGTGGTTTTAGGAGGAGGGTATCTTGGAACATATCCCCCAAATAAGAGGGGACTATCATAGTATATACTCAGTAACTGACTAAAGTATGTTTTCACTTTTGCCACAAGTACTTTTTATGATATCTCTAAGTCACAATGACAGTTTTGATATTTTACTGAAACTGCCCTTAAAGGACCAAGGCTTACTAAGGCCCAGAGCCTGCTTTGATTCTTTTTATGTCCTGTGCACACAGAGCTATTTATTATTAGTGAGACCAGGTGAGCTGCTGGTACATACAATGCCATGATTCAATTACATAGATGTAGGAGTCTTAAAGTATTTATGCAAGGAAATCAAGTGTTCATTTTGTGACTAAGTTTCTGAAGTAACTTGAAATGGACTTTTTAAATTAAGGTTTTATTTAGAAAAAGAATATGGGCGTCTGGGTTGTTTGGTCAGTTAAGCATCAGACTCTTGATTTCCGCTCAGGTCATGATCTCAGGGTCGAGAGATAGAGTCCCGTCAGGCTCCAGACTCTGTGGGGAGTCTTCTTAAGATTTTCTCCCTCTGCCCCCCCTCCACTTCTCCCCCAATATGCATGCATGCTCTCTTTCAAATAAATAAATCTTTAAAAAAAGAATGAAAGAAAATAAATAGCATCAAGAGCATATAATGAAGGAAAGATAACTGTGAATCAGAGGAAACAGAAAAAATTTTCTTCAAAAGAGAAATGCCCAGAAGACTAAACAGAATAGAGAAGCTGAGTCTACTCTAATTAGGACTGCAGGAGAGTCAGCTGCATGAGAGAAGAGCTAGCGCTGCCCTCTTCTTTCCTATCATGTCCTGTATGTGAGCTGGGGCAACAGTCAACTTGAATAAGAAGTTTTTCTCCCACTCACTGAGTTCCTCAAAGGAAGTTAAGTTTCCTTCACATTCATGGAGCTAGTGAAGTATGGAAGCTGAAGAGACTCCATTTTAGAAAAGCTCCATCTCGTTTTTCTACAGGGCCCCGATAATCATGTTTTATATTTTACCTCTAAATAAGTCGAAGAAGCTCTGTTCTCCTTTCAAGGGGGAAATAAAGTTAATCGTTCTCTGAATTTTGTTCTAAGCTCCAAATCCCTGATAGCACTTAAGAAAAGCCAGATCCCAAACATGTCCCAGGACATTCGCTTCAAACAAACCTCGGCTGATACTGGCATCAAGACTCAGCTTCGGCTACCTTATGGAATAACCTGTTCACCTGACATTCACCTCGATTGGACTGGATTCCTACCTGGACTTCTGAAGAAACATGTATCCTAGACCCTTTTCTAATATAAACCCCTAACCCCAAACAATGACAAGACTCATTCTCCTTTCCTTTCTGAGTCTCCCAGATACTCTGTGTGCCATTCTCTGCCACTCATGCTATTCAATAAAATCTTCTTTCACTTTCTCTGACTCCTGGTTTGTTTTGTTTTGTTTTGTTTTGTTTTGTTTTGTTTTGTTTCATGTTTGATTTCTATCCTGTGTGAAGCCAAGGGCCCTCTAGGTTGGTCTTATAGGACCTTCCTCTGGGTCCTCGGACCCAGCCTGCCTACATTACTGGCACGGTTCTTGGCATATATTAATTACTCAATAATGAAGATGGAAGAAAACATAAAAATCATATAGACTATGACATAAACAGAAAAAATGTAAATGAATTCAAAGAGAATGAAAAATCAAAGTGAGGGAAACCTTACAAAAACTAAATAAAAAATGCCAATGAAAAAAATCCCCACACTGTAATTTATTACAAGGAAAATGTAATAAAAATGGTATAGGAATATAAAATCATCACAAGAGCAGACATATATTGAACCAGGCTATGTGCTAGGACCTCTGTACAGAATTACACTAACCCTGCACGACCACTCCAGGGGGTGGAGTTAATTATGTGAGTTCTGCAGGTGAGGAAGTCACTACAGAAGGGATCCATGTCTTGTGCAAATCTCAGTCATGTGCTGTTCAGTTACTTCCAAAGCTAGGCTTTTCCCAGTGTAACAATGGCTGCCAGGGTGATGACATGTTATGCTGAGAACCAAAATTACATCTCAGAGGCTGGTAGATATATACTCAATTAATCAGCCTTTGTTTAGTGGTGCAGTGTGCCAGACATGGTGCTATATATGGCATAAATTTTTAGAAAAAACAATTATTAAGGCTAAAGAGCTCAAAATCTAACGTAATGTGTTAGTGTAGCACCTAGGGGCCACGTTTAAAGAGACGCTCTCCCTCAGGGTTGTGTAAGTATGCACCCTGCACTTGCACAACCTTGAGAGTGAGTGCCTCCTTAATTCTTATACTTCAAGAACTCTTTACTTACAAAAACAAATGGGCCCTGTTTCTGCCACTGCCACTGCCACTGTCCAATATCATATGATTAGCGGCAGCACCTAGCAGGACTCATCCCCAGAAATTGGCAAGCTGGGTCTGAAACTAGGGGGATCACCAACAACTTCAGTAAATGTGTGATTAGCATAGACTCTGGTCAACCTATGAGAGGCAAGGATATAGGTATTACTCAAAGTGGCTGTGGATACATTAATAATTCCAAGAATTTCTTATTATGATTAGTGCCTGAAGAATTTTTTTCTCATTCAGAGGGACTATAGTAATTTCATGTTTTCACATGCACAATAAGATACCAAAAAAAGGGTGTTTTATTTTCATTTAAAAAAAAAAATCACAGCCAATATGTTTTTAGTCACCAGAGCAGATCGTATTATTGTTATGCAATCACAGCCTTCTCAGATTAAAAAAAAAAAAATTATATTCTTGTGGGCAATTTATATTCAGATCTTGCCATCCTGCAGTGGAATTTAGAAAGTATTATATAATGGACAAAGCATATCATCATTTCACTGGTTGCCAAAATGGCTGCATTAACTATGAACAGTTAAAGTGGGAAGTTTGCTTTGAATCACAAGTGAAAGGGAAAGTGGAGGTGGATGGGGCAGTTACAGCTGATGATGTTATGATTAACTTTTTAGCTCAGCTCATGGTTGTATGCGAATAATCTTATTTTGAGAAAACACAAGCTGAGGTATTAAGGCATGGAGTTTCCTATTTGCACCTTACTTTCAAATGGCTCAGGTTCAGGGAGAACACTAGGTGGGGAAAAGGAGAGACAGGAATAAAGAAATTAAGAGAAGGGTGCAGGGAGAGGAAATATAGTGAAGGATTCATAATTACTGAAAGTAGTTGGTGGCTACATGAGTGGTCAATTTAATGTGTTTTTTTTTCACATTTGAAAGTGAGGAAAAATGAGGGAAGTATTAACGAGATCAAAATTATGAGCAAATAGGAAGAAAGAGCAAATAGGAAGAAAGATATACTCATTACAGATACAGGGAGTTTCCAAAGAGAATTTACAGCTAATAGGCTTGCGATAACTTCAAAAAATCTCCGAAAGCTTCAGGCAAATGGGCTGGATGGGCTGGGTGGTGTGGGGACAGGCCATGACACACCCATGCAAGCTACACAGTGACCAGGGAATAACGATTGTTTGAACCATGGGAACATTTGTTCAAGGTAGATGTCAGTTTAAAATGATTCTCTTGCCACCAAATTCAAGACAAAATTCCTCTTCCTACTACCATGAAGAGAAGACAGCATATCCAAGCAATTTCGAAGCACAAGCACTGGAGGAGAATGAAACTGTTCCAAATGCTAAGGCCTAACATATAAAAACAAAAATAGCTACAAGTATAAGGAACTGCAGCTACAGTATGACACACTTTGAACTTTGAATTTTGGAGCAATTACAGATGGAAAAACTGAACATAAAATAATTTGTCCTAAATGATCCATAATGTAACCTAAAAGAAAATCAGCAGGTGAGCTGATTCAGTGTGAGGGTAGGAAGAGTGCAAGGGGGTGCATCATATGAACTCTTCCCACCCCACTGCTTTAACCTCCCAATCCCAGGTATTGGGATTAAAGGGAGAGTACTATCTCCTCAAGTGGTAAATTACCAGGAAATGGTGCTATAGCCTCTCTTTGGTTATTTTAAATTTTGATGAAACTTTTGCAATGTTTTCATCATTGCAAAATAAATGGAATGATAACACTTTTCAAAGTTTATCCGATTTCACATAATACAATATTTCATATTCTATCCCATTACCAAAGTTGTTTTACTCCCTGAGGATATTTAATTGTAATATTGGCAGGTGTGTTATGATCTGAAGTACAAACATTATGACATGCCTATATTTTCTTTTCAACTTTGATACTGGATAGCATGGGCTCAAGACACATCTATTTCCTACAGTTATTTCTGCATGAAGGATTGTTGGCAAATAATATATGTTATATCATATAAAATTCATCCTTATCACATTTATTTTCTTATCATTTGGAAAGGTAGGATGGTACTAATTGCTTGATGATTTGGGGTAAAATGGGGGTTCAGTCTTTCAGAGAGACAGCACCCCTTGCAGAATAACGCTGGAATTGGGTTAAATACGCAACTGTAAATATAGAAAGAGTTCTTTCAAGAACAGGAAAATGTACAGAGGAAGAGAAAAATCATGCTAAAGAGACTACAGAAAGAATGATTTAAAAGCAGGCATTAAAGGATGATGTTGGGTGGCTAACATGACAAATATTCTGGAATGTGAGGCTCTCATCCCTAATCTTTGCAGAATCTTGAAATAAAAGATCTACAACAAAGTGGCTGCTTTTTAATCACTGGCCTATGTTGAAAGGTGATAATGTCAATGTGAAAATTAATATTAGCAATCATATATTTAAAGAAAGATATTACTAGAAACTATAAGTTTTCTACATTGGCAACTTCTCTCAAGGAGTTATCCTTAGCTACAGAAAAAATCCAAAGACAAACTCCTCTAGCAACATTACCTAATCATGCTTATGGCATTATTAAATCTAATGACACACAATTACATTAAAGGTCAATGTAAATGGTTTCTTGATAGACTGTCCGAGTGTCCTTTCATCTTTGAAGACATCTTGGATCACAATGAAAATGAACATGTCCCTTTCAGTTTGATACTGAACAAATCTGTGGTTTGGCTTATTTGCTGATCTAAATGGAATGGTAAACAGAGGGACATGGAAGCTGAAGTTGAGCAAAGGGCTTTAGCAGTTTTAAGTTAAAGAGTCTTCTGAGGTCCACACTGCTAATACCTTCTGAAAGTAAACTTTTATCTTTACAATAGAAAATGCCAACAAATAGGAAGGAATCAGACTCATCCCTTGAAAGGAAATTAGTTAACTTTATTTCAAAGCCTGTAGTTTGTAAGATATGTGTACCTGGGCTTTTCTATACGTATGTAAGATGAATTTTATTATATGACAATATGGAATGTGTGAATGAGGATACATTTGTGATGTATTCTATTATGTTCACGCAATTCTCCAGAATTCTGTTTTGACTGGCTGGATGAGAATAGGAGGAATCAGGGCTCTTCATTCCTCATGCCTAAACCCCTAGCCCCAAAACCATCCTCTTAAGTAAAGAACCCAAAGGCAAACTTAAGGGGAGAAAAAAAAAGAACAAGAGCCAGTGAAAACAATCTGCAGGATCCTTTCCCTCGACTTCTCTACTGGTTTCCCTGCTTCTATTAAACTCTCCCAAGCTCCCTCACTAATATTGCTTCCACAATTCTAGATTCTATTCCCTGTTAAAGTAGATCTCTATTTATAATTTTATTGTCAACTACTGAGAAAATAAAGGCTTAGCAACTGAGACTTGCATTTGTAGGAAATAACATCATATCCTCTAATAACAGGTAGTTGAACAACCTGAGGCAGTGCGACGATGAGAGCTTCGGGCTGGCTCTGGGCCCAGCTTTGGCACTCTCTAGCTTGAGAAGGCTTGAGGCAAGTAACTCAGCCTCTCTGGGCCTCAGATTTCTCATGGGGGCCATAGTATCAGATTTAAAAGTGTTGTTTTAAGGAATAATTAAAATGATGACTGTAATGCACCTATGGTTGTACTTGCATAAGAGAGTATGCTTGATAAACGTTCATCTCTGACCTCTATTATCTCCTTTCTCCTTCCTTTCACTGCCTCCCTTCACTTTCCTGCCCCTTCTCGGCTCTTTCCTATCCTTCACCACACCAAAAAAATCACTGCACACTTGATACAGGAGACCACCACACGTGCCAGGCCTTTGGTGTTTGCTCACAGATCCATTGTCCACACGCTGTGTGCTGCCTCAGATGTTCTTCCTCAAGTCTGTCTCTTAAGCCCTTGGCCACTGGCTCTTGGGAAGTCCTGGACCCTTCCGCAACCCTTACTGCAGCCTCTATCACTGTTGCCTCATTTCAGGCTCCTCCACCTGTCTGTCTCTCCCTTGATTCCATCACTGGGTTCAGAACAGCCTCCATTGTACTCAGAAGTACATTGTACACAGAAATCCAGACCAGACTGCAGGGGACCTACAGAGGCTTTGGCCCCCAACTCCTTCTAATTTGAAAAAGGACCATGGAACAGGACATAGATTCTGGCTTTCCCAGTGGCTGCCTAAAGGGATCAGATGGTGTTACTTCCCATGAGCAAACTTTGACCAGAGGAGCAGAAAATGGCATGGCACAGGTGCACACATCCTTCTCCCCTCTTTGCTCCAGTAGACAGTCTGAGCAGCCTGTCCAGAGATCTCTGTGAGGCTGAACAACTAGTTGTATTCAGTGAAGTGGCATCCTGCTCAGTAAAGCATTGCTTCAGTGATGGTGATGGTGCTGGTGTTACTCCATGCTCCCATGGCTCCTTTCTCCTCCCCCTTCATTCTTGCATCTCTGAGATTCTACTTCCCAGTAATGCATTAGCAAGCACTTAAGCCTTGCTTAGTCGTAAGGTCTCAAGGAAACCTGTGAACTACATTGTCCAGGCTTTCTTTCTAATGTCTTCTGGATGGTATTGGCAAAATGCAAGGACCTAATGGGAGACCCAAGAAAAGGAGAGAGGAGAAGCCCAAGTATCCTCTCATGCCCATTTCAGGGGGCATCTCAGGAGCAGCTGTGACTCCTCCTTGTGTCCCTCTGACCCAGGGTGAAGATGATTCTAGCTGTTGGTCACCTCTGAGGTGCCCTGGGCATCCTCTTTCACTTTTATAACCAATTTCTTACATTAAATTCCTTCTATCAAACAACCTGGCAAGGGTTCTCTCTTCCTGTCTGAACCCTGACTAATGTAACACACAACCATAAAATGTTTGATCTTATTTAACTGTGTTTATGGAATGGTTAAAATAAATTTCTGTTTCTGTAAGGTATTTACAAGTTATTATATTTATATTTCTAAAAACCAATAATATAAGAAAACTGGACTTTTAGCTACTTTGAGAGAAATTACCATAAGAGAGTTCTGTGGGTTATCATAAAGAGTCAAATCATTTATTTTAGCACTTTAAATGGCATTTGATATTCAAAATGAATACTCCTTTTCTCAACAGTGTATTTCCCAGTTAATGCAAGGGCAAGTCCTACAAACCCTTTCTCATTGCCTCTCTCCTTCCTGTCTTTGTAGTGGCTACTGAGGGATCTGGCTCTCTGCATCCTGGGCCTGGTAGGTGGCAAATTGGTGGTGTAAGAATCTAAGTGCTATCATTTGGTAAATGGGATTCAGATTTCATTTGTTTCCATACCTCCCTTGGTGCTTATGGGAAACAAACAAACATTCCACACACACCCCCACCTCCACTCCAGGTGCCATTGAGAACAGGCATATTTTCCTCCTGCAGGGTACAAAATATTTCTAAAATTAGACCCCAAGAGATTTGCATTTATAGCGAGTGCTCTGTAATGGCTCCGCAATGATTTCTGGGATCTTCTTCAATAACAAACACTGCATGGGCGTAATGCAAACGTGTTGCCAGAAATACTTTAGTATCTAGGCATAGAGATGTATGCAGACAGCCTTTCCTCTGAACTCAGGGAGGAAAGGCCTTTCTTCTGGACTGTACAAATCCGAATCCATATGGTATGTGAGGCTTCATACATGGCCTGCCAGCAATCACAGCAATAGCAGGGAATTGTGAAAGGGGGCTGGAGTTCAGAGAATCTTTAGAATGATTAGTTTTCTCTTGCCAGGGTTGGTTGGTTTGTTTTTCTTATACTCTGAAAAACCCAACTTTTAGTTCCATAAACTGTTTTACAGTGGTTGTGTGCAGCATAAACAATGCTACCACACAAGCTGGAAAGGCCTGAGCCAGACATGTGATCCTTTTTGAGTCACAGAAGTCCATGAGCTCAGGATTTCTCTTTTGTCCCCATGGTATGACCTCTGTCTCAGATGTCATGTTTCCCCACCATTCAGGAAGGATGACAAACATAGAATCCAGTGGTCTGGCATCTCGTGGAAATAGTCAAGAAGCTACAGGCCTCTGGATTTTAAACCACCAGATAGCCTCACGTGGAAGAATTTCATCAGGACAAGAATCAGAAATGGGATTCCTGGGGAGGAGCCGATCACACTGGTGTGGCTGCAAGCATGCTTACACTGTTGAAACACTTCTGTGCAGAGTGGAAACTCATGGTATCTTCGAGCCTCCTGAATGCCCCCACACTACTCCAACCTTGCAGGACTCCTTGCCCATATCTTCCCACAATCCAAGGACTAACCCTGGGCTTGGCAGGAGCACAAAGAAGGAGTCCAGTTGAATTGGCTAGTTGTCATGACAATAAGTACTTTAAATATCACATCTGCACAGAAGGCAAAAGACATCTAAAACTAGGGTGAATAAAATGAATGTAACTTTGTGTGTCAACCATACTCCATTTAAAAAAAATGAAGATGCAATCAATCAACCTATCAATCAAACAAACTGGGGTGAATTGTCTCAGAAGTCTATTGCTTCCTCAAAGTATCCGGTATCACTGAGAGTTTGAGTTCATCACAATAGCTCTTCAAAAGATGTTGCGGTTTCCAAATCCTCTGCCTTCACTGACCAGTAGATGTGAGGCTCTTCCAGTTTCTGCACTAGCACTTCCGCATACAACCAGACCACTCAGTGTACCTGTCAGGGCTTCTCCCTGCAGGGGCGGTCCACAGCTCTCAAGATGGGCAGTGGTGGTGTGGCTGGAGGGGCGGCGCGGCTGGAGGGGCCAGCACCTCCCACGGTGTCTACTCCAGCCCAGCTGTGCTATGTGACATTTATGTGACAGCCTGTCTGCTCCCAGAGTTGAATCACAGAAAATTAGAGAGGGGAAAGACCTAGCAGGTCATTTAATCCATCCTCCTGCCAGTTGGCAATCACTGACCTACACTCCATTTCCTAGTGTATCATCTAGTTTGGTTTTAAATAGCATGAATTCAGGGAGCATTGTTGCCATGTCTTCTTTACTAAGAATTCTCTCTAGATTGCCCAGCCAAAGGCTAGATATTTGATGTGTATTTACTCTACTGTTATGCATACAGCAATATCGTGCTTACTCACTTGCCCCAGACTGATGAAAAAAAAAAAAGCTTCTAAGAATAATTAGGAAGTGAGGATTCTCTCTTGGCTAAAAAATGCCAATTTCAGGAAAAATTTAAAAATGTGGTGGTGAAAAGATAACTGATAAGCAGCTTCTGTATTAGCTCATTTCAACTTCTTTTGTTTATTATGCACTTATTTTGTATTGTTCAGCTTCTGCTTTCTTTAACAATAGCTACAACTATGACTAAGCATTATCACTGGTTTTGGTTTCCACATTTACTTCTGTTTTAATTTGTAATTCGAGTATTTGTCCCCTTGCTTTCTATATTGGATTGAAGATTCTGGCTCATCATTGCAATTCAGATAAGGACTATTCTTAAATATTTGAATGGTTTGCCTATTTCATTTCCTAATCTTTCTTTGTTTTCCCAATTTTAGCAAAACACAATTACAAAAGCAGAAAGCTTGGCACACCCTTTCTGAGCAGTCTTGTCTAAGAAAAATGTCTGTTTTTCTTTATATAGGCTCATGCAGGTGGCCTCTTCCTGTCCAAGAATACATCTGTGGTCAGCTTACCTTAATTTGACCCTTTAAGCAAGGCTCACTGCACACAGAGCGTACCACTCCACTCTTGTTCATTTGGATTTTGTAATCATCGATGTTCAACACGCCTTCGTGCCAGGTTCCTACATGTACGTAGTCATAGCGATTAGCTTCTGTGTACTGAAGATTCATGATATCATACCTACAGAGAAAACAACATGTGTGTCTTGGAGAGTATAGACATGACGCAGAAAATGAAAAAATTCGGTAAACAGACACACCAGAAGGAAGATAAGAGCAAGAATCATCACATTTCCTAATGCCTGTCAATATTTTATTTCATTTCTAAGGTTTCCTCTGATTTTCCAAAATGTGTGTTTCATCTACAGTCTGTGTATTGTCTATATCTGCTAAAGAATGTATTACTCCTATACTTTTCTCTGTTATTCTCCCCCCAAATAATCCTATATGTGCTGAGTTGATTTTCATTTCCTTCAAATCATTACTCACTAATTTATTCTTTGAACAAGTCATGATTCTTGAGAACATTAATTTCTTAACTTGATTACTTTCATTCTAATGTCCTTTTTCACATTCAGTTGTCATTTTCATTACGCTGGATTAAAAGAAGTGAGTTTTACCAAGTCTGGAACCTATTTAAGGTGCTAATAAAGCAAGAAATCTGAGAAACACAGCTTTAATTAACAAGGATGTTGGGGATTTAACATCTTGAGCACTGACATTTAAACTGGTCTCTTCCCTGATTAGGACAAACATTTCTGAATCTAAATAATCGGCGTCAGTTATTCCAGTAATTTCAAATGCTGCAATGCTACACTACGGCAAAAATCTACATTTTGAAATGCTCACTGCAGTTGAGTGTGCTCTGGGGGCCAGACCTCATCCTTTTTCAGCATGGGCAATGGAGAACATTCTCCAAAGCAATGAAAAGAGCACTGGACTTGACATTAGAATGCACAAGCTAGAATCTTTTTTCTAACATTTTCGCAATAGATTATACTACTTAGGAATGTCCCTAAACTCTTAAAGGTCCACGGGGTTCTTGTAGGGATTAATTAACATAAGCCACGTAAAAAACGATTTCACAATTGCATATGTAAGGCAATATCACTATATCATTCATATTTGTATTACTATGAATGCCCTAAAATACTCTGGTTATATTCATTACCATAAGAAAACTGGAACAAAAGCTGTCTCTCTCTCAGTCATTGGAAATCCTCTGGCATTCTTCAATCTTTCCTCCATGTTGCTATTTACTTCAAGTAAGCGCTAACTCATGTGGCAGTTTCCCAAAAATGTATGCCTGACTCCCCCTTACTGCTCTGCAAAATGGGATTCTTTTTGCTGCAGTACCTGCGCAGTTCTCACTGTCCTGCTCTGAATTTTAGAGGCATGGTCTCTTGCTCTTTGTGCTTGACCGGAAGAAATAGATGGCAATTACCTAACATGTATTCCTCTTCCTCACCTCCCAACCCCCAACCCCCTTACCTAATCCATTTTGCAATTCTTTCTCTCTAACCAGATTCAGACTGAGTCCTCCTTAGCCCAGCACTCCTGGAAACTATCGTTAATCTCAGTGGGCATCCAAAACCTACTGTCTTTTTCTGGATTAGTTCTTTATCTAGACAACTATTATCCTTTGTTGGCTTTTCTGTCTGTTCTTAACATGCAAATGCATTCTGCCAACCACAGGATAGCTAGTGGCTTCTCCACATCCACATTCTGGCAATTTCTCTAAAGGGAAAGGGACTCTGGGAGAAGAAAGGAAGTTTCTTCCCTACTTTTCTAGGAGAATGGAACCTACCGATGAAAAGGAAAAACAGCACACCTGGAGCACAGTATTAATCTCTTTGCTGTTCTGACTTTTGGCTGAGAAATAAAGGTTCTCATTCTTCCAGTTGTGGAGCCATCCCAGGATGTTCTGCAGAGTAGCTTTTTGAGGGATACCCAAGTGGCTATAAACCCCATGCTGATGGTTCCTACTCATCTTGAGGATCAGTGATGCTAATCTACATCTCCAAAATTTTGCATTTTAAAGTCATGGTTATAGAACCTATTGTGAATGTTTGGTGAATAATTTCCTTTTTCATTTCCTTTAATTTTTATGTTTTGCCCCATATTGTTGTTGACCCTCCTTAAATATTTGGTGCAATGCTGGCTTTATGGTATCTTTTTCCTATAAATCAGTTTGATAAGGAAACAGAAGGCAAGCTGAGGACAAGGTAGAAGCTGACAACCCACAATACCCCTCCCCAAGATGGGATATATGTGGCATTCCTCAGGCACTACTGCCTGCCCTAAAGCTAAGAAAAAACAATTAGTTAACCTGTAGAGATCACAATCCTGTAAAACATGAGCCTCCCCCAGCTTACAAATGTTTTAGCAATCTACAAGAACAAAGCATTTCTGTCAATAGCCTAGCTTCCAGAAGGAAATTTAGATACAATTATATGTCCTTATAACCTGCAGCCCCTTGACAGATACTTGAAGTGGGCAGAGTGCAATATTCCTCCTGGAAGCTCCCAACTATCTTATGTTAATGCCTTGTTAGAGGGAAAAACAACCCTAACTTGACAAAGGCAAGGTCTCTGGTATCCTGTGAGTCTTCTTTCACATATGAAAATCCTTTTGAAACCTCACTTTTCCTTATAGTCCTCAACCCCATGGTATATAATCAGCTACCCCTCACAAAGCCTGGGCAGCAGCCTTTTCTGCCCATGGGTCCTGTCCCCATGCTTTAATAAAACTACCATTTTGCACCAGAGACATTTGAAGAATTTTTTCTTGTCATGGGCTCCATACCTCACCCCACTGAATCTCACCTATATTCCAAAACCACATCAAGTTTCCTTTTTAAAAAAGATTTTATTTATTTATTTGACAGAAAGAGACACAGTGAGAGAGGGAATACAAGCAGGGCCAATGGGAGAGGGTAAAGCAGGCTTCCCACTGAGCAGGGAGCCTGATGCGATGGGGGGCCCTGGGATCATGACCTTAGCAGAAGGCAGATGCTTAACCCACAGAGCCACCCAGGCACCCTCACATCAAGTTTCCTAAGTCTTATTTCAATCCTCATTTGCTCTTCAATAGGAGAAATCAGTTCACACTTTATTAGCATTTAGAAACTGAAAAATTCATAACATTTTGGCATGAAAACACATTTTTAAAAAGCTCCAAAAGCCAGAGGACAAAAATACTGAAAGATACCAAGGGAAAAAACTGTGACACTAAACAAAAGCCTTCCCCTGTGCTATGTGTGTTAATGAACAGTGCTCTTTTCTCTTGACCCCAGAGTCCCTCCTCAGCATGTTGGCATTTATTTGGAATATCTTCATGCTGTAAATTACAATTGTATAGCATCCTCTTAATGCACTCAGTTTATGTTGCATGATGATTAACTAAAATAATTACAAGAGGGACCAAGAGCATGAATGGTGGCATGAGAGGGGTTGCAAGCAGAGGGAGGTGGTTAAAACAGAAACTGAGCGCAGATTAAGCTGACCAGTTTCAAGCATGAGGAAATGATCCTTGAAAAGGAACTCAGGGGAAAGCTCATAATTTGAACACGTAATTACACGTGGAGGAAAAACAAGCTAAAACTATGTGCCTATATTTTGGATAACTTGCAAATAAAGAGAGCAGGAGGAAACTTGTATGTATGGAGTGTCTAAAATGCATCTGGTCCTATACTGTGCACACTGTGTACATTGCCTTAGAGAATCATGAAGGAGGGTTTCTATTCCAAATCTGACAGTTTAGGGAGCCTAGTTTCCAGTGGAACCCAGGATGACAACCATGGGCTTGAAGGAGAGAGTGCTCAGTGTTCTGAATCTCAGGTCCATTTGTTCCTGCTGGTACTGTTTCCCAGAGTACCCAGCACCTGGAAGATTTCCACATCCCCAGGCCCTAAATTATTCCATCCACCCCACTCACATTTGGATCTACATCTCCTCCTACCTAACTGGCAGCCTGGAAGGAATCGGATGAATTCGTCATTGTCTGAACGTTGTCTGAGCACTGCACACAGAACTTTAAGCTTATATGAAGGAAGAGATATGTTGAGAATTACTTAGGGTCAGATAGTCTCTAACAGTATCTTTGAAATGACATTAAGCAGGCTGCCAGCATCTTTGCCTAATTTTAGGATTAGCTAAAAGGCAGCGTGATGTGGCAAAAAGATTATAAGCGTCAGATTCAGATGGCACTGCCTCTACCAGCGACTCTCTGCATGAATTTAGGTGAGTTTCTTAGTTTCTCTGACACTCAGTTTATCATCTGTAAAAGAGGATAATGATATGCCTATAGCAATGAGGATTAAATGATTTGATGTTCCATTTTAACACAACATATGCTTTCCTAAAATTTCTCATTCTGTAAAATCATATACTGAAAGATAACAGGGCTTATGATAAGGAAAAAAAAAAAAAAAAAAACAAAAAACAACCAAGACTGTGGGTATACTGTATAGCAGCCAAGCTGAGGGCCTTTTTCTTTCCTATAGCAGACTTTAATCTTTTCCCATGATTCTGATTATCCCTTGCCTAGAAAAATTCATATGAACGAACACAACTGCTCTTTAAACTGACATCATTCTCTATCAGTCACATGTGAGCTAACATATCATAAAAACAGCTATTGCAGAACAGAGTGTGTATAAAATGACTTGGGGAAAAACATATATATTTGTTAGGTTTCATTTTTCTTTGCTTCCTGATTAATTCTTTGAAAGCCACAGAGAGTTGACAGCAGAAAGAAAACCCTTTTCTTTTTTGTTTCAACACACATGTTAGCAGAAACATAAGTTAGCCCGAGGAAAGGGGATACATGAGGAGGACTTGGTTCTCTTCATATAGTAAGCTTTTTCTCTTTTTTAAAGATTCATTTCTTTTTTTATTTCACACACACACACACACACATACAGAGAGAGAAAGAGCATGAACAGGAAGGAGGGGCAGAAGAAGAGGGAGATCCAGTCTCCCTGCTGAGCAGGGAGCTCAATGCAGGACTCAATGCGGGACTCGATCCCAGGACCCCAGGATCATGACCTGAGCTAAAGGCTGACATGTAACAAACTGAGTTACCCAGGAGCCCCATATATTAAGCTCTTATTAAAATACTACACAACCAGCATGGCTTGGGACCAATCAATCAGAAAGATGCTGATCTGGTGCTAGAACTGCCAGGGAGGACCCTGCTACTCAGGTATAATTTCTTCCATTTCTTGGGCTTGTAGGAGGTCCCACGCATTCTGAGGGAAGGACCAGGGTAATAGCTGGATAAGAGGGTAGCACTGGAAGAATACAGGATTGTGGGTGTTCACCAATAAGTTTTCAACGTTTTATAACATAATTTCCATCTGAGATTAGCCCCATCTTTTGACCTTTCTAGTTGTATCTATCCTTACGACACCTGGGAACCATGGAACCAAAGGGACCAGAGTTGCCATCTGTTCAGCTCAGAGAGGACCACATGGTTATTCAAACACATTATAGAAAAGACTGCTTTACCTTCCAGGAGCATCCCCTTTCTCATCAAACCACACCTCCTCTCCAGACACACCGATGAACGTGGACTTGATGAGGAAGTCCAGGAGTTTGCTGCCGTCGATGGGCTTCATGGCATCACAGAGGCCCACATGGCCTGGGCAGAGAGCGTGGTGCATGTTCTGCAGCCCATGAGCCATGGCGTAGATGGCGTTGATGACAAACCCCATCTTACTGTCCTGTACATAGTTTTCTTCTAAGCTTTCATTGCCTGCAACACAAAACAGACCGCTAACAGGGTTGTGATAATGAGGTCTAGGAGTGCATGTTTAATCCTCAAATGCTTTTCAGCATTTGGTCTTAGAGGAAGGAAAAGCCAAGTCCACTTGTTCCAGCCTTATACATGTAACTAGTTCTAATTCTATCTACAAATAGTTTATTCAATTTTATTTTCTGAATTCAATAACAGTTTCATAACATATGAAACACACTCCATAGAGGCAAAGATAAAGAACTTTCAAATATTGCAAGGAAATCCTTAAGGAGCAGTGAAAATAACTCATTCTGTCTTGGTTCACAGAGACTTATATTAAAAGTCTCCCTATATCACGGTACTGAAAAAAGTGTTTTTTATATCCTCTATGACAAATCACAATCTAGAATAACTCAGTTTGTGTATTACCTAAACCCTGATATTTTCTTTCAATGATTCCATTAATTTTATCATCTCTAGGGCCAAAAAAAAAAAACCCAGTTTAAAAAGAACTAGGTAATAAGAATCTCTCCTTATATATGGTTGACAGTATACAAATAACTGAATCAGATTTTCTGATTATTAGAAACTCAGGTAAATTGTTTCTTAATGGAAAAGTCATACTACACATTTAATTTTAGCCTTTAACTTCTACCCATGAATTTTTAAAACCCTGCTATCATTTCTACCTAAGTCACAGTGACCAAAGTTTCACAATTGCCTAGCAAGTTTCCCAAGAACAGTATCAAGTTAGATATGAGCACCATATCAGAAGTCTAAGCTTTTGGAGTTAAGCATGGATAAGAAATTCAGAACCCAGTTGGATTTGTTGAAAACAGATAATAGGCTTGAAAAACAAAATAGATTTGAAACACATCACTGGCATAATTCAGAGATTTTGTACCTAGTTCCAGAAAATTACTTCTCTCTTTGGGGGGCTTTCCCTCCACCACCCCTGACCAATAGTGAGGGATCTATGCTATGTATGCTCCAGGTGCTAGAAGCTGGGAAAGGTCATGAGTTCAGCTGTTGATGGGAACCGTTGAACCCCCAGCCACCTGACCTCTTTCTTCCATCCTAGACAGGCCACTGGACACTAAGTTTTCTGCTACAGAGTAGCAGAGAAGTGAGACAAGGTAGGAGTGTTTGGAAGAAATGGTAAAGAGCTTTGACTTTGATGTTGAGCTTGAGATGAAATATAACATTTCTAAAAAATTATTTTTTTAAAGATTTATTTATTTATTTATTTGAGAGAGAGAGAGAGCATGATTGGGAGAGGCAGAAGGAGAGGGAAAGAGAATCCTAAGCAAACTCCAAGTTGAGTATGGAGCCTAATGTGGGGCTTAATCTCACAACCTTGAGATCGCAACCTGAGCCCAAACCAAGAGACACATGCTTAACTGACTACACCACCCAGTCACCCCTAAAATGTTATATTTTAAACATATTTTTTAAAGATTTTATTTATTTGTTTGTGTGTGTGAGAGAGAGAGAGAGAGAGAGCACAAGCAGAGGGAGAAAAAGGCTCCCCTGTTGAGCAAGCAGCCTGTGCAAGACTTGATCCCAGGACCCTGGTATCATGACCTGAGCTGAAGGCAGATGCTTAATGAGCCACATAGGCATCCTCACTTATCTTTTTTACATTATAAATTTTATATCATACATAACCAACCCTTATATGTTATAGCTATGTTGTTTTCCTAAAATCTCAATTTTATCTTAGATTTAAAAAAAATCTTTTTTCTTCTTGTTTCCTTCTCTTACCCACATCTAAACACTACATTGTTAACCTGCTATTATTTCCACTCTATTAATTATTTTATTTTACAATGCTGCTTTATTTAAAATTTCTTGATGTTTTGACCAGAGCAAAGAGGGCTTAATACATATATTCTGTAACAAGGCAGGATCCATCACCTATTTGAGGTTAAATATAAATAAATCTATCAGATATTTATTTGTGCTATCGTATCCCTAATACTGTGTGAATGCATAATGCCATGCTAAGGGGTACAAAAAGTTAATAAACTGATATTTGTGCACAAAGAAGTTTATAGTCTAGTTGAGATGATGGGAGTAAAAAAATAAAGTCTGGGCAACAACTGCCCTTGAAGGATGGCCTTAAAGTCAGCAGGTTAGTTGAAAAGCAGGTCTTCAGTGTCTCTGATGACTTGGAAATCAGAAAAGATCACAGAATTAGAGTGGAGACAGCACACTGTCCAGTTAACATTTCAGATAAATAAATATTTCTTCATTTCTTAAATATTCCTTAGATCACTACAGTATTTATTGTGATGGTTGATTTTATAAAAGCTAGTTGTATTCTCCATGGGGGTCTCTTATCTACTTTCTGTAGGTGGATGGAGGCTAATATACCATGTGTATCAGCCTTGACTAATGATCACAGTTACCAGCTTAAAATAATACCCACTTATTATCAGATAGTTCTGTAGGTTATGGCTTAGTATAGCTTGGCTCAGTTCTCTCGTGTCGCATCTCATAAGAATCTGGAGATGAATCCTTACCAAATTCATGTAAGTTGTTGGCTGTCCTTTGTAGCTGTAGTACTGGGGTCCCTGTTTCTCTGTTACCTGTCAGCCAGCAGTTATTCCTATAAGTTTTCTACATACTTTTCCACACTGTCCATATGGACACTCTGACAAAGAGGAGTAGAGTACTTCTCATGCTTTAAATCTCTCCAACTTACCCTTTTGCCACATTTTTCTGCATCTAAAACTCATGTGGTTTAGATTGGGTCATCTGGGTAATCCAGAAAAATCCCTTTATTTTTAAGGGCCTTTAACCTTAATTATCTCTGCAAAGTATCTTTGCCATGTAACATAACATTCAAAGGTTGCAGAGATTTTGACACCTGCAGGGGGCCATTGTGCTTACCACAAAAAGTTAAAAGCTATTACTTTTTATCTATTTTCAGAGCATATTGTCTTCTAAAAAAACACTTTCTTATTTCAGTTAAATGATCTTGGTTACCCCTGCCATCTAATAGGCTTGGAATGTGATCTCTCAGAGGAGTAGTTCCTGGCATTTAACAGACACTGATATGCCTCAAATATGTGCTTACTTATTTTGGATTCTCGCTTGATATGAGTGACAAGTGTTTCTCCCCATCCCTGTTACAGTTCTCAGTTGTAGGATCTATTTTCTAGATTACCAAATAGGGAGAAAAAAAAAGTGTTTCTTATTGACAGCCATGCTTCACTAAACCTTAATATTTTTCTCTATACATTATTTGGGACAATGGTCAGGAAAGGAATTAGAAATAGATTGTACTACATTTCTTGATAATGTGGGCAAACATAGATGCTAAATCTTCTGGTGTCATGGGTAGAATTCAGCTGGTAGGAAAGACTCTGGTTTCCTGATGAGGGACCTGTGCTGTCATTGAGGATGTGTTGCTCCCAAGAAGGAGTTAAACTCCTCCTCATATGGGTGCAAACAATGGCTGCAATGGCTGTGAATGAATCTAAAGAATCCAAAGACAAAAGTCTAAATCCTGAGGAGCTAATTCTTGTATCCATGTTTTACTACTGGTCATATTTTTTAACCGAGTTCAAGAAAATAATCACTGATTCATTCTTTATCTTTCCAGTATTTATTTCCTTTAAGTCTAGAAAGACACACACACACACACAAAGTCTAGAAAGACACAATGCAGAAAGTCAGATCACCCATTCTTGTTTTAAAATTTTTGTTCTTCAGACTGATTTTTCTCTTCCTCTCTTTGGCTCATTTCTCCTTCAACCATTTCACTGCTAATTAGGATTTCTAACAAGAATGAACAGAAGTAAAAAAGTGAAATGCACAGGTACATCTGACCCTAATTACTTGTGTGAGTTTTGGGAAATGAGAAGGTGAAAACCAGTGACCAGAAAGTTGGACTCTTTAGTCCTCTTTGCTAAATGCCAGCAACAGCCATCTATAACTGAGTGGCCCCGTTCTCCACCTATGGATTACCTTTAATATAAACATCTGGGCATAATTAGAATCCAAATTATTTTGTAAGCTGATGAAGCCGGACCCAGAAACATTTACTACCTTGTACATAGCCACGCAACGTCAAATACCATGTAAATTTTCTCAAACAATGTCTAGAAAGTTGGCCCTCTTTTTTTCCTGGGTATATATGGAGATATCAAAGCCAGAATTTCTTACTGAGTTACAGATGCATTAAATAAGAATCAACATAAAGGGGCGCCTGGGTGGCTCAGTGGGTTAAAGCCTCTGCCTTCGGCTCAGGTCATGATCCCAGAGTCCTGGGATCGAGCCCCGCATCGGGCTCTCTGCTCTGCAGGGAGCCTGCTTCACTTCCTCTCTCTCTGCCTGCCTCTCTGCCTACTTGTGATCTCTATCTGTCAAATAAATAAATAAATAAAATCTTAAAAAAAAAAAAGAATCAACATAAATAAGCTAAGATGGGAATGAAAATCTGCTACTCTCTCTCATACATGCTTCCCACCAGCTTATGTCTGGCTGGATGTGGAACAGTCCTAAGGAAAGTGGGTATGCTGTACTACAGTGTTTTTGTATGATAGAAAGCACCAGATGTGTCATTACCCACATCTTCACATGCTATTAGTGTGCAATGGTTTCATGGTTTCCCACTAATAAATCACCATAAGCTTGAAGCCTTTGTTTTGACAACTTTATTTTCTGTTAGCCCAAGACTATTCCATGGTCCTGGTGATATATGACCACACCTCATTCTTGCTTGAATTCCTGTATACAGAATTTTTCTTCATTTGAAAGGCTTTTTCCCTTAGAAATTCAACCAAAATTTAATGAGAAAACTTATCCATTATGCAGTCTTACCCTTAAAGCAAATATGAGTCTCCAGTCATGGAAATCTTGTAGGTACTATCTGCCTTCCCTTTCAATGACTGACATTTTGAAGATTAAATCTGAAGCCTCTTGAACTTCATTATAGCTTCATGAATATTATAAGGTTTCAAAACTTGACTGTGGTTTTGAAACTCAGCCAGGAAGTTATCAATGGTGTTAAAATTTGTATTTATGTAATGTCCTTTCTTCCAACTGGTTTAAAGCACCTAGCACATTGTTTTGGTCTATCTCCATGACATGCATGTAAGTTGTTAGGTAGAAGGTCTCACTATCTCTACTGTATAAGGAGGAATCTTAAGGGTCAAGGAAGTGACAGAAAAATACAAAAACATAATTCCCTGGTAGATATATCTAAGTTCTGAATCCCTCTCTGGGAAAGTTGCTTTCACTACTGAGTTTCCTCTTATTTGTATTACATTGTGATAGCTATGCATTCAACCCTCAACTTCTGCTTCAGCCTGGTGCCCAACTCCTGTGGTCCACTTCTCTTCATTTGCCCCACCTACTTGATTTTCATCAATAAACTTCTTCTTACTCCAAGCCCTGGAACATCACTATTAATCTTTAAAGGGTGTGAGACTCTCCCAGGCTACTCTGAGCCTCAACAATGGTGATGCTTTTTTAGTGGATTTATGATACAGCCCAGGAATCTTCATTTTAGCAGATACCTTGAAAGGGCCCAATGCTGATAGCAGTTGAGAAAAGTGCCTCACAATCAAACCTGATGTGGAGTGAAAAAGTTGGAAAGGTTTTTAGAATCTTGAATCTATTAACTAGGGTGTAGTAGATTCCAGGCCACAAATCTTATCTAGCTTGAGTTCCCGAGAATTAAAACCTAAGGCAAAGATTCTTTTGCTACTTATTTATTGAGTTGTGTTCTCATGAGAAAGAGAGGGAGGGAATCAGGATAAGGCTGGGTAATAAGCTATCTATTTCTCAGCTGGAGAGAAGTTTCAGTCTGATCCCACAAGTATGCTCTGGAATACAGATTGACCACAGAATTAGCAAGGGAACCAGTTTTTGAACTTTAGAGTCAGTCAGCCATTTTGCCAAGAGCCTCTGGGGGACAGAAGTGGTGGGAGAGGTGCAGCCTTCCTGATGAGGAATTTCCAGGTTGTGTGAGAACAATTCTTCATAGAAGGGGATTAGCTGGGAGTTGTTATCAGCATATCAGGGCTATGAGTATTCTGGCTGGGAAAGGTGTTCTGGGAAATAGTATCTGCTACATCCCTCAACTCACAAGAATCATCTTTATTCCTCCTAGTCTTGAGCTCTTGGCTTTATCATTTGCTCAGTCCAATACTTAACTCTCTATATCACTGTCTGAGTACCTTCCCTAGCAGCTTCTATGGTACCACAGTTGCTTAAAAATTTGTTTTTCACAATCCCCTTCCTAGAGAGAGAAGTCCTGCCCTGGACCCAGCCCATTAAAAGGCTACCATCTCTGGCCACTGTTAGTTTGCAGATGTCTACATAGCTCTTTCCATGACTTCTCGTTTCCAAGGACTCAACATGTGTTCTCCCTTTTCTGTTTAACTTATTTGCTTATCCTTATCTCTAGCTACAAGAAGGACTCTCATGTTGCAGAACTCCAAGGGCACATTTATCATTGCCTTCTCTAAGAATGGCACCTTCCAGAGATGTGCAATATGACAACTCGGGCTGTATTCCTTGGGAACAGGGTTTTGCCTCCAGACTAGATTTCAGAGAATCTGGCAGCCCACTTCCCAGTCTTGTCCTTTCCCAGTCTTCCATTTTCCAGTTTCTGCCTGGTGGTACTAGAAAAGCTAGGAATGCTTTTACTTCACTATGCCTGTTGCCTTCTACCATGTTTCCTCCTTTCATAAGAATTTACCAAAGGTTGTAAAATCATAAGAGGCCATCAAGTGTTACTATACACTTCATTATATGGTAAACTAACAATGAAAGTGAATGCTTCAATAAAACTACTTCACTTGGTAGAGATGTTGCTAAAATGTTCATAGAACAAAGTAAATAAAGGAGCTAAATTAATGTGGAAAGTAAAGGACAGAGATATTAAGCTAGCTTCCCAGACCCTGGGATTACTGCCTGCCTATGACTTGGCCTTCTCATAGAACTTGGGGTCTGCATGCCGTGGCAGAAATTCAGATAGCACTGTTTCCAATAACTTTCCTTCCAGAAAATTCCTATTCTAAAGTTACAACACAGTGATGCACTTGGTAAATCAGACTTATATTTTTAAAATTTATTTATAAGAAAATTCACATAAGTGAAACAATTATAACTATTTGAGCATACTATAATAAATATCACTATTTAATTTAAAACTAATGAGGCAACGGACAGGAATACCAAATTCACAATGCAGAGAAAGTTTTACTTTAGTACCTAAAGTAAATAAAAGGTATAATTTTCCATCTATCAAATTGGCAAATTTTATAAAATGGTAGAATGTAGTTTTGGTGAGGATATGGTAAAATGAATACCCAAATATGCCACTGATGGTAGAATGAACAGTACAGTTTTTTTGAAGGACAATTTTTTCAAAATACATCAAGAGTCGAAAGAAATACCTTGATTGAGTAATTTTACTATAAAGACTTATACTAAGAAAATGATCCGATATACAATGGTGCAAATATGTGTGTACATACAGGAAAAACAAAAACTTTCCATATTCCTAACCCTTGAGAGTGCAAACATTAGATAATGCTAGTGTATATATTTTTAAATACTTTATTTTTTAAAGCAGTTTCAGAATCACAGCAAAATTGAGAGAAAGGTACACAGATTTCCCTGCCCCCATCAGTGCACAGCTTTCCCTACAATCAAAATTTCCCACCAGGGTGGTACGCTTGTTATAATACATGAACTTACACTGACTTATTATTATCATCCAAAATCCATAGTTTACATTCGAACTCAGTCTTAGTGGTGTACAATCTAAGGGGTTTGGACAAATGTTTAATGACCTGCATCTACCATTATAGTATCATACAGAGAGTATTTCCACTTCCTTGAAAAGCTTCTGTGCTGAACCCTGTAAACCACTGATCTTTTTATTGTCCCTATAGATTTCCTTTTCCAGAATGTCACTTAGTTGGAATCACATAGTGTCTAGCCTTTACATACAGGTTTCCCTCACTTAGTAATATGCACTTAAGTGTTCTGCATGTCTCTTCACGTCTTAATAGTTATTTCCTTTTACCACTGAATAATACACTGTTGTCTAGATGAACCATAGCTTTATCCAATTGAATAATATACTGTTTATCCACTGAATAATATAATGTTGTCTAGATGAACAATAGCTTCTTTATCCAATTGCTAGTATATTTTTACCACAGAAGAGAAGGGCCCCATTTTATTGGGCTCTGTCAGGTACGCTATCAGTTGACTTTTTCAATGGTGATATAATCTGAACTCAAAGTGTGGAGGTTTGGAGAGCAGAAAAGTTCAGAAAAGATGGAGCAAGGTTGAAATTATTTGGTTTCTAACAAGGTCGGGTAGAACAAGCTTCTACTGGGCCTATCCTAGGCTGTATAATTCTGAATTTGGTTTGAGATTCAATCCCCAACTAACTATAGGAAAACATTGATTTTACTTTGTTTGCCTGTTTAAGTTCACCTATCTTCCTCAGGACCTCATGGGTGTCACTGAGTTAGAATAAGACTCTGAGCTTATGCCTGTTGAAAACAGCCACTGAGGGCTAGACTACCATCTAGGAAATAAGGCCTAAAAAGGAGTGATGGTGCCAGAAAGAAGCCTGATCCTTCTGTACTGAAAGCCTGACGGGACTCCCTTTGGCTTATTACTTTGTCTAAAACTCTCTGACTGGCTATTTAAAGTTCAATAAATGATAACTAGTATTATTGGTATCTTTATTAGCCAGGTTATTATAAAGGCTCGGGTTGTTTTTTTTTTTTAAGATTTTATTTATTTATTTGACAGATGGAGATCACAAGTAGGCAGAGAAGCAGGCAGAGAGAGAGGAGGAAGCAGGCTCCCTGCTGAGCAGAGAGCCTGATGCGGGGCCCTATCCCAGGACTCTGGGACCATGACCTGAGCCGAAGGCAGCGGCTTAACCCACTGAGCCACCCAGGCACCCCAAGGCTTGGGTTTTTACTGTTTCCTCCATACTGTGTATTTGTACCTCTGTCAATATTGCTATGCAGGAAGCCTCCTCTTCTTTCTTTCTTTACTCAGTGTCTTACACCTGCTTAACAGCAGTCTCTATCCAATCTCCTGCATGAAGCCTGCCTAGAATTTTACAGTGATTGATTCCTTTTCTAAATTCTCATCCCTAGAGTTGAGTCACACAAAATTTGACTCTTTAAAATATACAAACAGCACAGAGTCCAACATATGGAATGCATATGGAATGTGCACCATGGATGGCTGAGTGATTTTCAAACTGAGAATGCAGTCACTACAGTATTAAATTCTTATTCTGTTAAATAAATACATAAGCTTGCATTGTCATTAAAATTTTATTTGAAAAGATATTATAAATTCCTATTATTCCAGGTACTAACATCTTCCTCCCCTCAGATAATTGGGTGGATATGAGCCTTGAACAGCTCTCCTCCTACAATACTCAGTTCACAAGCTTAAAATGGAACAGAACTTTGGTTCTATCTTTTAAGAGATTTGAAGAACTTTCTCACTTACTGCTTCAGACTGAAATAATTGCCTGAACTTCCCAACCTTCGTTTTTCCCATTTATACACAGTTTATTTTATTTCTACAGATGTTAAGTACTCCTAATTTGACTAACGTATTAAACAGACACTTCATCTATATTAGGTTATATTCAGTCTTCTCAAGTAATAGCTTATAGTCATCACATCAGGTTTCCTTTTGAATGCTCTCAAGTGTATTCTAGTCACCATGAATAATAGTCAAGCCTCAGTTAGGTCATGATCCTTCTCCTGAGCTGTCAGTCATTCACTATGAGAAACATTGAGATAATGTAGAAGACAACTGTCTAAATAACTCTTATTACTGCATGGAAACAGGTAAGCTGTGTTTCCACTGCATGTAGAGTCTATTCTGACAATATGTTGGTGACTTTTCAATTGGCAGAAGAAACAGGGGATATGTTGCGGTGCATTTCTGGCAGCACAATGGCCCCCAGCTATCCTTACTCTTTGTACACAAGCTAATCTGGGCTTCTAAAACTTGTATCTTTATCACATTCAAGGAAGCCAGGGGCAATGGAAATTCACCAATAAACCACAGTATCCCTTGGTACACAAAACAAGAATTTTCCCCTGGACTAATATAACTTGAAAAAATACACCAGTGTATTTTTATGCTGTTCTAGTCTATATAAGCAGTTGCAGACATATCTGGTGATTCTGATTCAGCAGTTACGGAGGAAAGCGAAATCACTGCTGCCTTCACATAAAAGTTCTGTGAACTTTGAGGGGGCACAACTGAAATATCAATGCCAAATATTCTTGAGAAGAGGCTTTTAATGGGTTTCCTGTTGACCTCGCCACTAGAAGCAGCTGTCATATTTGATCAATGTGACAGTGTCATGCTGCTCAATCTCTTCCCTGCTTTATCCTTCCCAAATATTTCTGAACATATACAGGATGAATATGTAAGCTTTGGTTCCAGTGCTCATTTCTCAGCAAACTAATCTCTACATTGGCTTTTTATTTATTTATTTAAGAAAGACAGAGAGAAAGAGAGAAGGAGTGCAGCATGGAGGGGCAGAGGGAGAGAGAGCAAATCTTAACCAGGCTCCATGCCCAGCATGGAGCCTGAGGGAGGACCCGATCTCAGGGCCCTGAGTTCATGACCTAAGCTGAAATCAAGAGTCAGATGCTTAACCTTCTGAACCTTCAGGTGCCCCTCTACATTGACTTTCTTATCCCTAGTTAAGGGTGGAATTCATCCCCACTGTTGCCTTTTTGTTTCTAGTTATCAAAGAAATCAGCGAAGGGGGACTAATGCCATGTTTCTAAACTCATCCAGAGTACTGTGACAACTCAGCATGCCTTGTGTTAATCAGAAGGAGGCTTCCCCTTTTTTATGTTAAGTTCATTTGAAGAATGCTGCAGCATATCAGGCTTCAAGACAGTACAGTACTTTGAATGCACAAATGTATCTAACCCCAAGCATGTGCAAGCACACACACATGTGCACACACACATACACACACATGGTCAGAAAGAGTTCTACTATCACTCAATTTTACACCTGAAGCTAGGATTATCCTCAAATTACACAGGCTTTTGTATAAATCTAGTATATCAGCTTAGACTTGTCCTACTTTTATGATGAGTTTCAGTTATCTATCCTTCATTCCTTCAATCTAGCCTTGATTATGAATAACCCTGCCCATTCTATCTGCTGTCTCAATTTTGAACCTCAGTGGATGTCAAGGCTTCTGTGTTCTTCCTTCTCTCTAGAGGTGGATACTTGTTTCTATCTTTTTGAGAATCAGATACATAAAGGGGTAGTCAGGCACATGTACCTCATCTAAATTCCAAGTCCTAGTGAAAAATAATTGGCTTTATTACACTAGAAAAAAAGTCTACTTTGGGTACAATGAATAGGTGGAGACAGAGCATCATGTTGAACACGTCTGTGCTTGTCTCATATACCCTCATCTAAGAATAAATAGAAGCCATGAGGGAAAAATCTTGATACATTGCCCAATTACTTCAGTAGAACTGAATCCCATGATCAAGGCATCATCCAAAAATGGTGTAACACCTGGCATCCTAGAAAGCAAAATTCCCATAAAACACTTAAAAAGTCCCACAGTCAACAGAAATATTGGCCCAGCGATGCTAAATTCCATATGGTCCTCAAATGCATTTTTTGATGAGTGTGATTTGATGAGATTGGGCAAGGTCAGTTTGCAAAGACCTAACCCTAATAATCTAGGTTAGCAGTCCAGGTTAATGACAGGGACAGACAGGCACATATATGCTACGTGAGAGAGTTCCTTGTGGTACATTAAGAGCCTCCTCTAAGTTTGTTCTTACCCTGTGACTTCCAAACTGTTATTACCAACCAAGACTATATGCCTGCCTCAAGGGTTCTTATTTAATTAGATTTTTAAGTTAACCTCTATGATTATTTCCCCAGGAACAGAAGGTACACTCCCAGCTAAGCACACAAACAAGCGTGTCCAGAAGGATTGACCTTGGAGTAGTCTGGGAACACAGATAAAACCTTAGTAAATCAGTTCATAGTTACTTGTGACTAGGTCAGTCTGAGTGTCATAAAATCTAGTATATTGATTCTTAGTGATGTTTTTCTTTCCAAATAATTTTGTCTGTTGCTTTTTAACTTTCCCTATGTAGTAATGAATGGAACATCTATATGAAAGAGACATACAAAATATTTTGTCTGTGTATCTACAAGTTCCATGTGAAATAAACTATGGTGACCTCACAATGTGACGAAATGTGTGGAAGTCCTCTTTATAATAAGATTATATAATCTATAAGCAAGGGTATATTTTATTTTGTACACACAAACATTTATTCATGTGGTGGCAAATACACATCTTTCCATGAACCTGCTGAGTAAAATATCACTATTGGATTACAGCTAAGTGAGAGACAGAGCGACATAATACTTAAGAATGAGAGCTCTGGAGTCATACCAGCTGGGTGTCCGTCTAGTTACCACCACTATCCAGCTGTGTGATCTTGGACAAGTCATTCAAGCCACTAGTTCCTGGATTTTTCTGTGAGTAAGCCAGATAGAGTAATATCACTGATTTCATAAGTCATGGTAAGATGGATAATACATGTAAAGCATCTGATTAAATTCCTGTCACATAGCAAGCATTTGATCATGTTGTCTCTGTATGTGATGCTGGGTCAGGTTTGATGTAGTTCTTGCACATTTTTTAAAAAACAAAGTTTGCATTTTAGAAAAGTTTTAAAGAAAATTTGCAAATTTTTATCAGGGACTTCATATGTACTCTGCACCCAGTTTCTCCTGTTGTGAATATTTCATATTGCTGTGTTACATTTGCCACAATTAATAAGCCAAGATTGGTACATTAGTATTAACTGAACTCCGCATTTTTTTCATATTTCGTCAGTTCTCCTTTTTCTGTTCCAGGATCTCATTCAGGATATCACATTTCATTCATTTCTATTGTCTCCTTAGGCACCTCTCAGTTGTGACAACTCTTGAATTTCCCTTATTTCTGACGACCTTGACAGTTTTTAGAACTTCTGGTCAGAAATTTTGTAGAAAGTTCCTAAAGTTGAGTTTGGCAGATGTATTTCTCATAGTCAGACTGGGATTGCAGGTTTTGGGAGAAAGACCACAGAGGTGAAGCGTCTTTCTCTGCACAACATATTAATATTAACATATGAACACATTAACACATTACTGATGATGTTAACACTGATCACCTGGCTAAGATAGTATTTACCAGGTCTCTCTTTTTATACCCTTTTAATGTTGTGCTCTTTGAAAGAAAGTCACTAAGTGTATCC
Source organism: Enhydra lutris kenyoni (assembly GCF_002288905.1). Classification (NCBI taxonomy): domain Eukaryota; kingdom Metazoa; phylum Chordata; class Mammalia; order Carnivora; family Mustelidae; genus Enhydra; species Enhydra lutris. Next base: position 39,089,906 of record NW_019154101.1, on the reverse strand, counting down.
CACACCTAGGGGATGGGAAATTTTTCTCCACCTTCTTGAGAGCAGGGTATAGTATTTTGGGAATTCTTCTGTATAGATTTATCTCTTCTTCCCCATTTATTTTTTTAACTTAATAATTTATGTATATAAACATGAACTTGTGAGTATATTTTAAACTCTGGGTTATAATTCAATATTATATTGCTTATTTTGTTGCTTAAATTGTTCACCTTTAGGAAAGCCCTTTGGGCTTTGATAGTCTTTCAGTTGAGTCTAGCTGTCCCTTTAACATATAACTTGTTTTGTTTTTTAAGCACTTCCTTACTTTCTGGCACTGCAAGATGCTCTAGGCTCATCTTGACATTTCCTGCCCCAGCCCTACAACTGTTTATTTCTACAAAGGAATCCTAATCCTTTTTAACCAACTGAGCCACCCAGGCGCCCCCTAATCCTTTTTATTGGAGAATGGTATTAGAAACCAAGACCTGAACACTGGGTATGCTATCTGGGTATTGTTGCTTCAGCCCACTGAGTTGGGAAATATATGTATACCAGTCCACATTTAAATATATACACATATAATTATTTCTATGTAAACTTATCAATATCTGTATTAAGCTAAACTTGAATTTGTGTAAAGCCTCCAACTCGATTCTATTACCACATGGTCTATTCCAGTTTTCCCCCTTTGCTTGTCTGTAACTTCCCACTCCAACTGTGACAAACTTGGCTTCTACCATCTGCCATGCACTTATTTGTTCAACCTTGGTGCATGTACAGCTATTTCAGAATTGTTAACCCATGCTCCATGAGAAATAATTTGGCCAACTAGAGTATATTGCTTATATTCCATTTCTGAATACAATTTTAATGGATTCAGATCAGCCCTGTGACCTCTCAAGGAAGTCCTTCTTATGGGACTATACTGAGTCCTATAAGACTGTAAGACTAATCCTCTATACTGAGCATTCTTATTTCTATAAATATGCACTTTACAACTTGAGCAGAGTAGTTGACATCCAAGCACATTTGCATAAAGTCTGCACCCTGTATTTGTTTTATCAACAGATTCTGCTAAGAATTCTTTTCCTATATGCACTTGACAACATTAATCTTAAAAACTACTCTTTCAGTTTCTGTGACACATATTGATTGACCAAAGTCTCACTAGCCATGAGTTCTTATTGGGGCCTTAGAAAATACGAATTTGATTCTTTCAAGAAATGCTGTTGGGAGACACTGCATAAAAAGCAATATGCCACTCAAGAAATCCCAATAGTTGCAACATTGGGACAGATAGTGTTGTGATCTACATGGGTTGTTGGCTACTTAAAATAATCAACATAAAATATCAATTTATAGTGACCCAGGAAGATGAACCCTAAATTAAAATCCATAGTATATCTCATTCTTAGGTGGTACAGGCATGATAATAAACCTTATGACCTAATATTTAAACCCCAGACTCTGTTTAGAACATTATAGGCTTCTATTCTAGGCTTCTAGTTTACCACTTGGCATATGAATTCTAAGGAAAAGGCTGAAGGATATGAAATTCTCTAATATGCCTCAAGGTATACTTTTTTATGTATGGTATTTTGTCAAGTTATAGATACTAACGGTATTAATAAGAAGTCAATTAAGAAAGTGGAATTAAGATGCCAATGCCATATAATTCTATGATATTGTTTTTGTAATGAATAAGACTCTATATTGCCTACCAGAAAATGCTATGTTAAATCCAAATTAAATAGGTCAGAGATGAATAGAATATTTACAAATAGCTCTTGTATTTCTGCAAAATCCAGTCTAACCCATTAGCTTAGTCCAAACACAGCATCATAAAACTAGAGGTACTTTATAAGGGATAAACCATTGACAGGAACTCAAAATGGACCATAATAACATTAAATCATGGAACTCTTTTACATATGTAAAAGAAAGCATGTTTCCTATCACCCACAAATAATTAGAAGTGGGGCTATGTGCATAGGTATGCTTTCTTAGACTTTGAGAGAGGCCCAGAGGAATATGCAAGAATTCTGACCCAGGAGGTTGTTGAGAAGAGAGTTGGTGCCTGATGAATTTTAACAACACTTTAACTTCCCGCAGTGGTTAAAGCAGCCAGCTTTCTGTAACATACTTTATCTCTATGATTACCTGCCAAATGTTTACTGCAGACCTACAAAGATTAGTTACTCCAGGGGGAGTGGTTTATAATTTCATGACAGCGTTTTGTGCCAGATCAATAATCAAGGCAAAGACACATAGCGAGCTGCCTTTGTTTTCTCTGAACTATCCTTCTGGTTCAAAGGAATGTTACTGACTGATCCTCAGCATCATTAAAACACAGCAGTAACTGTCCTCATTTGTTTTTCACATACACTATAATTTTTTGAATGAATTACCTAAAGTGCATTGTATTTTCAGGGAATTGAGGCTTACATACATCATCATCAATCTGCAGGGAGCCTGCTGTTCACGTGTCATGTAAGTGGGGAATTTCTCTCTTAACAATAGACTGCGATGGTGTATTTAGAAAAATGTCTGTACTGCTCACATATGTTAAAATCAGGTGGGTTTAAGCAATAGAAATTCAACTAACAGTAACAGTGATAATAACACATTCTCGACTAAACGAACGCTCCTTTCTTCTATCCTACACAGGAGTTAATTTACATTTTAACAGACTAAGCAGAAAATAATGAGAGGTCATATTATTCTGTGGTGTGAACAGAGAAAACTTTACAGGGAAAAAGGAAAATATAGAGTCAGAGTAAACAAAAATTTATAGATCCTAGGCTTGAGCACGGACAAGTCTAGACAGTTGTGAATCATCACAAATTCTCCCTAGAAAACCATAAAGAAAATTTAACAGTCCAGGTTTTCGAGAAAAACTAAGGGCACTTTCATCTTTTAAGGTCATTATTTTTAAAATGATCTGATTAATCTTCCTTCAGTTAATCTAATATTTGGGTCATTTAGAGGAATATGAATTTTATTATCTTAACAATATAAAATAATACAGCCCTTTCTATTTTGATTTGAACTGAGATTGTATCAAAGATATACTGAGTATATAACACTTTCAGAGAGAGAGGCAGTGCAGAGTTATAAATGCCAAGAAATCAGAGTATTTTTTCTGGGGCAGTTATGTTTACCACTGTTTCCCAAAATACTTCTTTGTTTTATGATGAGATAGAAGAATGCTGTTTTGTTTCTTTTTAGTTTGAAGTTAATGCTGAGGGTCTAAATTTGAAAAGGTAACATAACTAGAGTTATGCATAGTGGTGGGGTAACTCTAATGAAATAGAGCAATCATCATCAAAAGTACTCTATTACAGTTCAACATTCTCTCAATCTATATTCTTTATCCTTTCTCTTTGGAAATTCAAACTGGGACAACATTATTAAAACCTCAGAAAAAGTTCAAGACCCCTGGGATTTCAGTGGGACAGATAATGTACTCCCTTCCCAAAACTGATGCAGCTAAGAAGCAGACCCAGGGGTCAAACAGATGAGGATGGAATATGTTTTATTAATAAGGTGACTGTATATATGGAAAACTCAAAAGAATTTATTAAAAATTAGAATTAATAAATTAATTTAGCAAACTTGTGAACCAAAATACAACTAGCAAGAGTGTTTCTATATACTAGCAACAAATAACTAAAATTTTTTTTCAAATATATCAATTGTTGCAGCATAATAAAAACCAAATACCTACAACCCGCCCACTGAAAAACTATGAAACATTGCTGGGAGGAATTTAGGATGCTCTAAATAAGTGAAAGCCTCTGGACATGTTCTAAATCATGATATGGGCAGGAGTTACAAGGGTGTGTACTTATGTAAACATTTATTGATCTATACAATAAAGATTTCTGCACTTTACCATATGTGAGTTCTACTTCAATTAATTTTTTTTAAGATTTAATTTTTAAGTAATCTCCACACTGAACATGGGCTTCAAACTATGACCCTGAGATCGAGAGTTGCATGCTCCACTGACTGAGCCAACCAGGAAAACTAAAATTTTTTTTCAAGTTAACAATAACGACAACAACAAAAAAACCCAAAACAAACAAACAAACAAAAACCCTAACTAACTGAAAAACAGATAACCACACTGGATTAAGGACATAGATTAGATATGTGGCCAGGATAGACTTTTTATTACTTGATCTTAGAACTAGAGATTCATCTGTCTAGCCTACTGACAAGGCTGCACAAAGACAGCCCACACTTGCCCAAGGCCTCAGAACCAACCAGAACCTTTGAGAAGTGTCAAGCTATTGTCTCCAAAGGAGAGAGCAAGAGGTGGAGCTGAGCATGCCCAGTTTTTTCTTAAGATGAATCACTCATCTTTTCCTATTAAGCCAAAAGAGCTGAGGTGCTACATAATTAGGAATCTCTTTGATGGAAGCATTAACTGAAGGGAAAGAAGAGCAAGAAGAATTAATTGAAGTGAAGGAAGCCCCCAATCATGACTTTAGTCTTCACACGTGTAAAACAGTGATCATAGAACCTATCTCATACAGTAGAACAATAATCTATGCGAATGGCTTTGCCAAGTACTAGTAAATGTAGAATTGAAAAAGCAAAGCGTAGAAACCTTGGAAGGGCAAGAGATCTTCAGAAAGATAATCTGACCCACTTGTATTTTTTTTTTCTTTTTTAATTAGGAAACTGAGACCCAAGGAGGTCTAGACCCTTATCAAAGTTCCCTGGCTTGTTGGAAATGCACTGTTGACATATTATAGCAGCACTGCTTCTGGGTCCCAGGTGTTCATAGGCCTGGTCCAGAGTTCTTTCTGCTCTACCACGCTACAGAAGAGCCAGCCTCACTGGCAGCAGATAAAATCGCCAACCCTTCCCTCCAACCATCATGAGTTTCCCGTTTTCAGAAGGTGCGCAGGCACTTCCCACCCCGGGGAGGCCTTGTGAGCCGCCTCACTCACGAAGCTATTGGTAGCCCGTGTCCGGCTTCCGCAATCAGAACAAGATTACTGCTTAGAATCAAGGTAGCTATTTTCACAATCCACTCTGCTGGATCTGCAGTAGTTAGGCAGGTATTCTTTTGAAGGTAAATAAACATAGTCAACTACAATTATTTGATTCTATTTATTCTATTAGAAAAGGTAATGATTTAATGATACCCTAGTGGTCTATAACAGTTAACGCACCACAGAAAACTGGATCATAAAATCCCCTTCTCACTAAAAACTCTGCGACTAAGGTTATGAAAAGGTACTAAAGCCCAGGGAACCACAGTGTTTTCACCTTCCCACCAAGTGACAATATTATTAGTTTGGATTCTCTATTCACTGGTCATGAAAACATGGGATTTGGGGTGGGGGGGAAGACAGGAAAACCTGTAACATACTCTGTTCAGTGATAGATCCTTGCAACATTAACTGAGACAGTTGCTATGGCAAAGAAAGTGGCCCTGTAAAGGCCAGATGATTTTCTATGTTGCACCTTCCCAAATGCCAGTTCACACTGAGCTGGGGTGGTAGCTGGAGAGAGAGTTCTTCCTGATGGTGGCACCCCCTTCATGTGCAGACCCAGCAGACCTGCAAGGTAGGGAAGTGCATGTGCTCGCTTCAGATTTATGCAAACGCACAAGCTGGAAAGGCGTGTGAATCACAAATATTTCCTGAAAACGAGTGCCTAGCTTTCTGGCTGGCTGTGTGATGAATACTGACAGGATGAGCTTTGTTGTCATTGTTGGGTGTTAAAAGGTTGGTGTCAGTACTTCTGCTCAGAAAGACAGCTGTGCACATCTGGAAGGATCCTAAGGAGAAGCCCCAAACCAACTGGACAATAATACTGGCACACAGTAGGATGCCCTCTCGTCAGCCACCAGAAAAGTGATGCTTCTGTAGATTTCTGTATCTGCACCCACACTGCCACTGAGAGTAACACAAAGCACAAGAATCAGGAGGGCATTTGGATACCACTGCTCTTTTCTCACTTGTAGATGGTAAGATTCATGTCTACTTGGCAGGATTATCATGAACTCATTATTTGAATATTCTTTAAACAATCCAAAAACTAATAGCTAGTACTAACATTAGATAAATGTAAAATCAGTAGACAGTAGTCTACTGATTATTGTACATTTATGTATGTATATACACAAAGTACACGTATTTCATGTTATATGTATTTGTATGAGTAATACGTGTATCTGTATTACCCAAAATAATATCAGTAAACAGATACAGTTAGAGGCCAATGTGGCTCAAGAAACGTCAATGTTTGACCAGTTTGTCTTCTTTACAACTGTGCTTCCAGAATCATTACTTCACTCTTGAAAGTGGCCCAGTTTGGACAATAAGTTGTAGGATCGCCCTAAATACCAATCCCAAAGAAATATCGATCCCAAAGAAATCCAAGAGCAATTACAGTCTCAATGCTTAGCAATAACACATCCATTAGACAACCATGGCTTAAAAAATTTGTACTGGGGACACCAACATAATTCTGAAAATATATAATAAATCTTTAATAGCCGTTACCAAACAAAAACAACAAACTCAGTGGTTATAAGGCTTGTCCCTAATAGAGAATTTTCCATGAAGAACATCAGGTGTGTATTCTCATATTTTCCTACACTTTGCTTCTGGGTTGACTTTAATAGCTGCAACTTGAATCAGGTAGTTTTGTATTGACTAGAACTCTTTAAGAGGTTGCTGCATTGAAGGTTATTTTGTCTCTCAATTTTTGTCTGTTTTTTTTTGTTGTTGTTCTTTAATTCCTGGTAACTTGTTCAATTCTAGCAGCTTTAACATTTAGCTCCAGCACTAGGAGGTTTCAAGTGGTCTTTAAAGCCTTGTTTAAAACTTGTCAGAGAGATGACACTAATTTATCTCTTTAATATCCTAATATAAAAGAGAGAGAAAGGAAACTAACATTAAGAGCTACTTCTTTCTCTCCTCCCCCTGCTGATACTCATGCACAGGCAAAAATAAAATTTTTAAAAATCTAAAAAAAAAAAAAGTGGAAACAAATTTGATAAGATGATGAGAGTGTCAGATGTTTTCCTATGGAAACAGTAAAAAGACCAGTGGTTTTCAAGGGCTGCGAGGAGTGTGGACTGATGAATAGGCAGAGCACAGAGGATTTTGAGGGCAGTGAAAATACTCTGTATAATACCATAATGGTGGTATATGTCTTTATACACTTGTCCAAACCCATATAATGTACAAGACCAAGAGTGAGTCCTAATGTAAACTATGGACTTTGAGTGATAACGATGGGTCAGTATAGATTTATCAATTATAAGAAATGTTACCACTGTAATGGAGGTGTTGATAACAGGGCAGGCAATGTATGTGGAGGCATGAAGTATATGGAGAAATCTGTGTACCTCCTCTCAATTTTGCTGTGAACCTAAATCTGCTCAAAAAAAGAAGTCTGAATTAAGAAAAAAAGAAAAAGTCATCAAAAACAAAACAAAAACAAAAAAAGAACACAGATTTTCTCTGGAAAGTTCTCTTTCTATCTCTTGAGTTATTTCCCAAACTAAATAAAATGATTGTATCTAAGACAATGAAAAAGCTTCTTTTCACAGGAAAAGTGGAAACCAATGCACCATGAATGTTCGAAATTTTCCTTCCTAATCAGCGGATTTGAAGGGAGGCACAGCACTCCTCAGTTGCTTAGTCATGACCACGCACCCATCCCTTCATTGGAGAAACTTCCTGTTGCACAATTTGGTAAACCAGTTTTGTAGTTTAAATAATTTTGCACTGTTTTTACCCCTGAAGCTAATAAAAAGCTTGCTTGACATTGACATGGTAGGTTGGTCAGAATGAACACTTGGGAAATTTGAGAAATAACTTGTAGAGAAATCATTTAAAGTTATGTTTAAAAGTCTGAGAATATTCACTTTGGAGGCCTCTCTCTGTATTTGTATACCTCTGATCACTCCATCTGAGGTCCCCAAACTCTTATCAATGTTTTCATGATGCCCTCTCTCCTCTATACCCTACCTTAGTCAAGAAAAAAGGATATCACAGAACCCTGACTTCTCTGGGCCCCAGTCCTCCACAAAATGTGTGAGCTCATTCCTTAGGGCCCTGTCCTCCACTATGAAACATAAAGTGGCATTCAAGATAGTCACATGCGTCCAACCAAGAAAGCACTGGTGGTATAATAAGTAATAGGAGTTTTCAGACAGTAAGACATTAGGGCCAGGGAATTTCTGAGTGAAGCCCAATCTCATCACTCATCCATTCATTCAACTCACTGTATTACACACTCACCTTGTCATTGTGCCTAGTGAGGGAGGGAATGTAAAAGTATATCTTACATTTATAACTTTTAAGAAAACTATGACTTAGAGGGAAGTTTGACAATCACAGTAAGAAACACAGAGACTCTCTAGGGAGAATTCAAAGATGAGCAGGTAAGTGATGGTCCAAGGTCGGGGGAGGTGGAATTGGAAAGGGTCCACTTACATGGTATATACCAACAGATGGACAGGTTAGTCAGCCCCACATCAGTAACCTCGCCTGACCTACTGGAGATGAATGGTCACTCAGGTCGAAGCTAGTATCCTTCTTTGGGTCATGGGATCCTTTCTCCTCAGGTAAGGAATCAAATAAAAGGTTGGGATAAAATTCCCAACCTCTCAAAAACAATAAAATTCCCCTAAACTGAGTATCGAAGCTTGTGAATATATCTGACAGCAAGGAAGTTGGAGAATTCAAAAGAGCAGAAAGAAATACCAGCTAAACCTTTTGACAAACATGAAAAGGGCACAATGATTTAAGAATTATGATATATAAGGTGGATATCATATATCATGTATAGATAAATAAATGGTTTTAAATATATTTATGGGGGTGCCTGGGTGGCTCAGTCATTAAGTGTCTGCCTTCGGCTCAGGTCATGATCCCAGGTTCCTGGGATGGAGCCCCGCATCGGGTTCCCTGCTCGGCAGGAAGCCTTCATCTCCCTCTCCCTCTGCTGCTTCCCTGCTTGTGTTCCCTCTCTCGCTATGTCTCTCTCTGTCAAACAAATAAATAAATTCTTTAAAAATATATATATATGTATGTATATATGTACATAGATAAATAACATCATTAAGACAGTAATACTATCTAAATATTTGTATAAGAGCATCACATAATTTATTTCATTTAATTTAAATCTTTGCCCTTTAACACTGGTATACACTTCCCATATTATGGATGAGACTTCAAAATGTTAGAAAATTTTTCCAAAGTCATACATATCAAGGAATAAAGTCAGAAATCAAATAAGGATCTACTAAACCTTGTGTACAGAACTAGGCCAGAGTAGGAGTTGGGGATGTATGTGATATTTTGAAGACGCTTAAGGACAGTAGGTCACACTTCTATTTTAATTGTAGCAGTACTTTAATTAGCAATACTCCCCACAGAGAAATGTTAAATCTAAAGAATATAAGTAATTGTGATTACAGAAAATCTCATCTGGCATATTATAATTGCATAGAGAAGATACCTTCAAATGTTTTGCGATCCCGCACTGTACTTGTGTATGTATGTAGCCAAAGAAAATATAATCATTTTTATGAGCAGCTGCCCCTGAGCAAGAACAAATGCAGTGTGAAGCAAGGAAAGACAGATCAGGCAGCTATCCCTCAATCTGTGAGGTGTCTGGAACACCTGTCTCAAAACCCAGCCCTCATACTTTCACCAACATGAACTTTAGTCTTCCTACTCTAAATCCCCCCATGGAGAGTTCAAGTATCCATGTTTAAAGTCTTTTGTTTGTCTTGTATCAATGAAGAAGATGAGGGAAAGACTGGGGTGAGGTGGGTTAGAAGGATCCAACCTGAAATCATCAATATTGCCTCTACTGATTTATCTGATTCTCCTTGGAAGCCTTGGAAAAAGCCGTGTAGGAAGAGCTGTTTAGGGTAAGTGATCAATCCCACAATGAGTTTGGATAACTGTACTGCATTGACCCTATTGTTGTCCCTCCTCAGACACCTGAAATGCACTTAGTCATCATGACTTGGCTCACCTTTAAGATAATACCAAAAAAAAAAAAAAAAAGATAATATAGGAAATAGCCTTAATAAGCCATATTTAAATTTTCCATAAACATAATGTTAAGGAAAATGTTTAGGATATTAAAGTCTTAATTATGACCCCAAGAGAAAGTTCTCTCAGGACTATACCAGGAAGAGTTCCATTTCTATGAAATATCATAAGCAACTGGTGTTTTCATATCTTTTGGACACTGAGGTTGAAAGCCATATTTGTTCCCCATCTCTAGCCACAGAACTTAATCTCATAACATGTATTATTTTGTCTCTAATCACAACTTTGACTTTATCTGATTTTTCCCTATCCTTATTTTACAAAATTTCCATATTTTAAAAAGTCATATTTTAACTGTCACAGCCAAAAGGAGCCTAAGGAGACATGATGACTAAATGTAATGTGGTATCCATTGGGCGGTATCCTGGAATAGAAAAAAAAAAAAAAAGGACATTGGATAAAAAGCAAGAAAATAGGAATAAAATATGGACTTCAGTTAATAATAATGTGTCACTATTGTTTTATTAATTATAACAAATATAGTATACTAATGTAGCATGTTAATAATACAGAAAACTGATTGTCAGATATATAGACTCTCTGTCCTCTCCTCACAGTTTTTCTGTAAATCTAAAACTATTTTTAAAAAAAAGTGGATTAAAGAAAGTCAAGGCCATATATAAGGGATCATATCTTATACCATAACTAACTTCTTACAATATTTATTTTCTATTCATTTAATTTGAAAAAAATCATATTGTTGGAAGTTTTTTGGATTGCCTTAAACAATTACTGGAAAAAGTCTAGGTATTAATGCATAAAACACATATGAATATGTATACATAACCCTTTAGCTAAATAGTCTAGGCTTATGCCCAGTTTTTCATAATGTCTTAAGTCTATATGGGCTGTTCCAAATACCTAGAAGACTTCTGAACATTTCCTACAACCTATATCCTGATCCTGTTTTGTGTGTGTGTGATAAGAACTTGTGAGATCTACTATCTAAGCAACTTTCAAATATGAAACACAATATTATTAACTATAGTCACCATGCTATACATTACATTCTCTGACTTACTTATTTTATAATGGAAAGATTGTACCTCTTTTGTTTGCATTTGTTTGTATTTTTATTATTTATCCATGTCACTTTTTTTAAAAATGATGATACATAGTTGTATCTCAAAAACACAATTTAGCTTTTGTTCGTATGTTTTCTTTTCAACAAACCTCATTCTAATAGCTATGTGACCACTTCCCTAACTTGTTCACATCACAGTAGAGTCTAAAATACATGCTTTCATGACCTAAACTTTCCTACAAAATGAGTAAGTCACTAATGACATGATTTTGAGGACTCAAAGGCCAGAACTGATTTCTTTTATTTTGTGTAAAGGTTTTAAAATGAAGAAGTACAAGTTTTATAATAAGAATTTTAAAAACAAAATAATTTTAATTTCAAGAAAGGGTAATCTGACAACACAGTAAAGAAGGCACAGAAGTTAAAATTTTGAAAAATTATAAAAGCTGAGGAAATATTCTGCCTTAGTGATGATAAGATAAGAATTAATATGACACTAATTTTCACATATTATTTTGGGAATTTTAAAAAGTATAATGCCTAAAAATAGTGTGCCAGGGACTTCTGCAGAATCCTATAGGGAAAGGCTAGAGCACAGAATGGGGGGATTCTTAGCCATTTGCTACGTGACAATTTCTTCTTACTTTCTGCACATACAGACTTGCAAAAATATCAGTAAGAGAGCACAGTGCCTCAAGGCTAAGGACATTTTATTCCTAGGAGATGACGTAAATTAATCTCTTTATAAGGGGAAAATACAAGCCTAAGATCTTCAATGCCATTTGTACTATGCCGTAAGAATTTCTGCACACAAGGGGTTTTTTGCAAGAACTGTATATGTTATTAAGCAGTAATGTTGACTTATCATGTCCCACATAAGAAAGGAAATCCTGAAACTGCTCTTGAGTGTCAGTCATTGTAGGTTAAACATGAGAGGTGGGGCCTTAAGCAGAGAGTAGTTGGGTATAACTGACTATACATTAATCACTTTCTTTTTGTTCTTCCTAAGATGGGAATAAGCTCCATTTCCAAAGCCTCTAAATAAAGAAGTCTTCACTAGCAGAAACATGAAATCTCAGTACAGAAGTACTTAATTATTACTTAATCCTATCTTGATTAGAAAAGAAAGGCATTTTATTGATAAGCCCTTTTGGCTGATGTCTCTTGGTCTTGGAGTTCTGAATTTTTCATTCACTGTCTTAATAAAAATTTCCTACAATTAATTTAGCTCCTGGTAAATAAGAAGGAAATACCTCTTTACCTTTGGCAAAAATGCATTGGAAGTGCATGAAAATGCATTTTGACAAGGTAATTCTGCCAATTAAAGGTTTAAGTGAGCTCAAAACCAAAAATTCTAAACATACATTTTATACACATGAACCTCCTAAATAAATAGCTGCAGTGTGAATTTTGATTAAATATTTTCATAGATTGTATTATTTCCCATAAATATTAGATACCTTAGGATGGTTTATGTATCTTCTCTCCACTGATATTTTGTTGAACCATAGGACTGGCTTTGGTCAATGAAATGCTACTGAAGTGACATGTATAACTTTTAGCAGAAGCTTTAACTCCAGATCACATTGGTCACGTTCTGTTTCCTTACCACAACTATCAATATTCCAGACTGAAGTTGGTCTATCAGACAAGGTGTTAGGTGCAGAATACATGGAGCAGTTTCTTAACTCATACATCATAGACATATGGCAAGAAAAGAAATATTTTTTTCTTCTTGAAAGATATTAAATTAGGGGTTATCTGTTATAACATGTATGTATCCTCACCTATCCTAACCAAAAAGGGAATCAATACCTAAAAGTAGCGGAATGCTGTAACAACAATAAAATGATCATAAGGAGCACCTGGATGGCTCGGTCAGTTAAGCATCTGACTCTTTGTCTCAGTTCAGGTCTTGATCTTAGGGTCATGAGTTTAAACTCTGCATTGGGCTCCACGCTAGGCATGGAGTATACTTAAAAAAAATACATTAAAAATGACAATGAATCATTAAGTATGAGGCTTATAAAAACTGGCAGCAGATGGTGAGGAGACTGTGACCAGTGTCATAAAAGACATAAATCCATTATTATTCAGCGGCAAAACATTCAGTAACATTGTCACTTATAATAACTTGGAAGGCAGGTATTTTACCAAATGAGGTTGCATGTTTCAGCAAGGGGGTAGGTATATTAAATGTGCAGAGATAAAAATGAAATTGACTCTCACTTCCAACTCCTTTTTTTTTTTTTTTAAGATTTTATTTACTTCTTTGTCAGAGAGAGAGAGAGAGCACAAGCAGGGAAAGTGGCAGAGGGAGAAGCAGGCTCCCTGCCAAGCAAGGAGCCCAATGTGGTACTCCATCCCAAGACCCTGGGATCATGACCTGAGCTGAAGGCAGATGCTCAACTGACCAAGCCACCCAGGTGCCCCTCACTTCCAACTCTTAACAGATAAAACAGAAGAAGTTTATGCTACAAAGAACAAATGAAAACTCAACTTCATGGCAAGAACCAAATAAAAGCTCTTATTTTTGTGATAAAATCTTTGAGGGAATTAATTTGGCACCCATAAATCTTTCAAATGATGACAACTGATGAGAGGGGATACTAAAAACTCTAGTTAGGCTCTAGCTTTAAGATATAGCAAGAATCCTGGAGAATGTCTGATATCTTGATGCATATCTGTGGGAGAAAGATAAAAATCATTCATATGAAGTGAACTGAGAGCTGGACAAAAAATATCTGTAAGGACACAAATGGTTATACAAAAATTTCAATTACCCAGGAAATTAGTTCTTTATTTCTCTGTGGTAAGAGCATAGTGTTTGGGAGTGTAGAAGAACAAATCCATCAATGGAAAATGAAAAAACAGGGATTAGGGAAATGTAAAGGAAAGTATCCATGCATTCAGATGCCATTCTGGTCAGCCAGAGGCACATGTCTTAGCGGTCTAGATGTTCTACCTTTCACAGAAATACAGTGAAATTGGGTATTTAAATATGTACCTAAAGAGTTATGTCCTTTCTCATTGCAAATGTTAATAGAGCAGGTCTGCTGCAAAAGAGCGAAAGAATTAGCTACGAGAAAGCTAATCCTTCACTCTGTCTAAATATCTACTGTGGTGGACCTGTTGGTCCACCAAGATGCCCATGAAACTGTAGAATAATAAATTTGGATTGTTTTAAAGCACTGACTTTATGGTAATTTGTTATGGCAGCAATAGAAAATTAATACATCTCATAATTGCCGAATCTGGACATGGAAAAAGAGTATATAGCCATGACTTATTGATTTTGGAATGCTAATGCTTCAACAAGCCTACCAATAAATAAATAAAACAAACGGAAGAGATTCATTCAGCATGAGAAATTACTAAATTCTCATTAGCTACTGCAGTTGCCATAGCCATAGCCAAAACCTTGGCAAGCTCTCAACTTGGACAGTGATAGATGATTCCAAATTTTAAAAATTAAAAAAAAAAAAAGAAGAGCTAAAAGGCTCATAAATTTTAACTATGAATTTCTTCCTGTCCTTAACCTAAGTGGTTGGCTCCACTCCAGAGATTTAGATTCAGTTGGTGTGGTGTGAGAACTTTTTCTTTTTCCCAAACAAAACGTGCTCTGTGTTATTCAGACATTTCTGTTTACATAAATTGGAGAGCCTTTTTAAAAAGCTTTCATGATGACTTTAATAAGCCAGCCTTGAGAATCATTGCTATAAAGGGTAAGATTCTTCTTCATATCATCTTAGGGTCTGGGCTATTAATTTATCCAAATGGATTGGATAATAGTGTTCTGTTGATTACATTACTAGACCAAATCTATTTGAGGTAAGTACTTATGGATTCAATTTTTTTGTATTTCTAACAAATTTTAATACTTGTCCCATGTAGTACCCATGGATGCCCATCAAACTTCTATAAGGATTTGTGGTCACAAATAATGCTGTTTACCAGCCACTGATACTCCAGAGAACATTCAATTGGTAAATAAATAGAATGGCCATATAGAATTATGACATGACATTGACAGAGGCACAGGTGACTATGATAGCAGGTTTAACACTACTTCACACAGATCTTTGGCGTGAGGTTTGACAAGCAGCTCCTGGATATATACTATAATACTCAAGTATGCTATAGTGGCCCAGAGACACAGGACCTAAATTATAAAAGTAACTGGTAGGTTGATTACATAGGACCCCACTCATCAGGGCACAAATGTATATAATAACTTCAGGTATAAGTTTAGTTTTCAAAAAAAAGCAAGCACCAGAGAATTTACCTCCAGAGAAGATACTGAAGAATTTGTCCAGAGACATGTCAACCTCCATTTTATAGCATCTAATAAGGAATCATGTTTAGTAGCTATTACAACCCAAAACTTGGCTCAGGATATAGATACAGAATTATCTTCTCCTTCACCTTAACTGTTACCTCCACACAGCAGAAATAATGGAATGATGGAACATCCTCCTCAAGAACAAGTTCAAAAGTCTGACAGATTCTTGAATTCTAACAAACCATTTATCTTTTCAGTGTTTGATTCCTTTATGATGTTGTTTTCCCAATTATGTATCTCCATAATGAATAGGACCAAATAATAAATTTAAAAAGTCAAGTATATATCTCCCATGGGATCCAGGCATTCCACAGCTAGGATTTGCCCCCAAAGAAAAGAAAGCATATGTCTGTACAAAAATTGTACATGGATGTTCTTAGCCACTTGGTTCAGGAAACAACTCAAATCCATTACCAGGTAAAAGGATAAACAAATTTTGTTATGACCAGTTAATGGAACACCGCTCAGCAATTTTTAAAAAATGAACTGTTGATACATGCAATACAATGATGAATCTCAAATTAACTATGCTGAGTGAAAGAATGCAGACAGAAAGCAGTTATCAGCACACAGTCTCATTCATATGAAAGAGTAGAGGGTGCCTGGGTGGCTCAACTGATTAAGGCTCCAACTCTTGATCCCAGCTCAGGTCATGATCTCAAGGTCATGGGACTGAGCCCCAAGTAGGACTCTGTGCTCAACGCAGTCTGCTTGTCCCTCTTCCTCCTCCCTCCCTCAAATAAATAAATAAACAAAACCTTTAAAAAAAAAAAGAGTAGAAATTGCAAATGAACTACTGTGCAGGAAAATTGCATGTGAATAGGAGGGAGGAGAGGGGTGGGAAATAGTGGGAGGGAGGAATTTTCAGTGAGATAGAAATGAATTTGGGGAGTGACATATTCATTATCTTGATTGTGGTGATGATTTTATGGATATACACACATGTCAAAATTTGTCAAATAGTTCAATTTAAATACGTGTAGTTTTATGTATGTCAATTGTGCCTCAACAAGAATATAAAAATACAGGAAAAAGAGTAAATGGGCCATATGCCAAGTATGTTTGGTCTACCCATCATGAAAAGACTAACTTCTTATGATGGCTGAAATTATGATTTTACTTCATGTAAGTTTTCCCAGCAGCAAATGTGCACAAACTATTCTCCTGATGAGAAGCAATACAACTTATATGATATAGAGTAATCCTATATGTAGCCATTTGGGAATATCTAAATATATAGCAGGTGAACTCTTTTATGTCAAGGTGAACTCTTTATAAAGAATAGCCATAGATTTTAATCATTAAAAATACCCATTCTCAAATTTGTTTAGAAGTTAGGCTGGACCATAGGTGGAAGCATTAAATTTTGGAAGTATATAAATTGTTTAATAAGGAGAAATTGACCTAATTGAAGGATTTATTAATAAATTAAACTAATAAACCTTAGGCCATTCTCTAGGTAACTAGTTTACATAGCAGAAAGTTCACTAACATATCCAACATTACATAATTGTAAATTAGATGTTTCTATTAAAGATAAAATAACAACTGATCACTGTTACGATAAGCATTGCTGGCCTCAAAAAATTTCCATTTTTATACCTGAAGTCCATATCTGCTTGATGCTAAAAATTGTTCAAGCCCTTTCAAAACAAAATCATGATGAATATAAAGTAAAATGATAGAAAACGTGCGTACCTGAGTCCATCTTTATGTCTTTTGAATGATAGAACACATTTCTATTAATCCATTCAATTATTAAAATGACATGGAAGAATAAACTATCCTGAACTTTAATAGGTGAGTGAAGATATACCTGGTTTTCAAAAGAATAAGTCTGCCCTGTTTGGGTTGGAAGCTCTGTGGGAACCACCAAGCAAGGTGGAAGCTGTGGCTCATAACATCTTTCAGCCGTTGTACTTAGGATGTTCAACAAGTTGATCATGCTGGAAATATTAAATTGTGAATTAGATCCAAATAACCATACAGACAAACAAACTTGCATTTATGGGGTTAGAAAATTAGAATGCAGGGGTGCCTAGGTGACTCAGTTGGTTAAGAATCTCAGTCTTGATTTTGGCTGAGGTCATGATATTGGGGTTGTGAGGTCATGGAGCCTGCTTAAAATTCTCTCTCTCCCTCGATCTCTGCCCCTCCCCTGTCCCTCTCTAAAAAGAAGAAGAAGGAAGAGGGGGAGGAGGAGAAGGAGAAAGAGAAAGAGAAGGAGAAGAAGAAGAAAATTAAAATGCAGCACTGTTCAACAGAACTCTCTGTAATAATGGAATTTTTCTGCATCTGTGGCTATGCAAGATGTAGTCACTAGCCACATGCAGTTGTTGACATATGAAATATGACTAGTGAGATTGAGAAAATGAGTGTTTGACTTCATTTTAATTAATTTAAATTTAAATATAAAAAATGGCTAGTAGCTACCACAGTTGACAGGGCAGGTCAAAAGTATTAAGAGTTAAGCAGACCCAGACTATGCTTATAGTATGATATTATTTTCAGTTTCATCTCTGTGTGAGGTTTTCTGAGAAATTATAATGTCCAAAAGTGACACAAGGTCAGTTTACTTTCATTCTTTCAAGCAAAGATATAAATAGATCTATTACAGACTAAATGTTTGTGTCACTGCCAAATTCATATGTTTAAACTCTGATACCCAATGTGATGATGATATTTGGAGATAGGGTTTGGGGAGGTAATTAGGTCTTAAGGGTGTACCTCTTATGATCTGATTAGTGCACTTAGAAGACTTGTTTCTTTTCTTTTTCTCCATCATGTGAGGAAAGCAGGAAGAAGGCTCTCATCAGAATCCTACCATGCAGGCACCCTAAGTATAGACTTTCTAGCCTCCAGAACAATGAGAAATAAATTTTTGTTGTTTAAGCCACCCAGCCTACGATAATTTGTTATAGCATCCCAAACTGAGTAAAGCAACATCCAAAGCTTTTAAAACATATGTCCATTAAGCAATTTCTACCAGCACATTGTGTGAGAACCTATTAACTTTTTTGTTTTGAGGATGTTTGTTTGGCTCAGCTGTAACTGTGCCCCATTTGTTAGCACTTCCAGAATTCCAAAGTAGAATAGTTTTACTGCCTTGGATCAGGGGGCTTTAAATTGCCATTGTAGAATCATAAAAATGTTTGGCTTTGCTTCAGAGACATAGGGTACAGCATTGTATCTTTCCTCCTGAAAGGGGAAAAGACTGAGAATTCTAGCATTAGGTTGAGAAATTATGTTCCCTAAATTAAATCAACTATTGTTCCATGTGAGGGTCATGGATTATAGGGCTATAGAAATCCTTTAATCACTTACCAATTTCCACAATGCGGCATAACAAACCACCCCAAGGCTTAGTGGCTTAAAACAACAAGTTTTTATTTAGTTCATGAATCTGGGAGTCAACTAGGAAGTTTTGCTACTCTGGGTTGGATATGACTTATCTCAGCTAGGCTCACTCATGTGTCAACAGTCAGCTAGTGTATTGGCTGGAGACCGGTTTATCAACTAAGAGATCATCTTGTTTCTGCTCCAACTTCTTTCTCATATTCTAGAAGACTAACTCAGGCTTCTATATACAGCTGAGGGAGGGTCACAAGAAAGAATAATAGTAGGTTAAGCCTCTTAAAACCTGGACTTGGAACTAATAAACTGTAAATTCTATTGAGATTCAAATGGTAGAGAGCAAAATTCCACTTCATAATGGGAGGAGCTGCAAGGTCATATTTCAAAGGGCATGGTTATAGGGAGGGGTGGCGAATTGTGAAGCCCTCTACAAACTACGGCTAATATACCAATTTCTTGGGTAAAGGCAAATGATATTCTTCAGGCATGCATATTGGCATTGGGGTCAAACTTCCAAAGGCAAAGAGAAGTTATTACCCAAGACCTAAAAGACTATAGTAAATAGGAACCAGTCTCAGTTCATGGACTATCTTAATCTGGATGGAATCATACTGGATCAATCTTACCGTACTTTACATGGGATATTAATTAAAAATGGAAACTCCAAAGAAACCTAATAATGAGGGAAATATATTATAAAAGTTAGTACCAATGTAAAAGTTGTGAATGGCGATCTCTAAACTGGAGCAAGAGTACCTATGTTTGGAGAAAGGATAGTCCCTTCGATAAATGGTTTTGGGAAAGCTGAACAGCCACACACACAAAAATGAAATCTTACACACACACACACACACACACACACACACACACACAATAACTCAGAATGGATTAAAGACTTGAAAATAAGATCTGAAACCATACAACTCCTAAAAGAAAATCCTGGCAATGTCTTTTGGATTTTGATATCAAAAGCAAAAATAAGTAAGTGGGAATATATCAAACTAAAAAGCTTTTGCACACTAAGAAAACCATCAATAAAATGGAAAATCAATATACTGAATAAGAGAAAATATTTGCAAGTTTTATTTCTGATAAGAGGTTAATATCCAAAATATATAAAGAACTCATACAATTCAACAGCAAAAGAAAAAAAATGGTGAAAAAATGGACAGGGGATCTGAATAGACATTTTTCCAAAGAAGACATACAGATGGCTAACAGGTACATGAAAAGATATTCAATATCACTAATCATCAGGGACATATAAATCA
The DNA here is from genome assembly GCF_002288905.1 of Enhydra lutris kenyoni. Classification (NCBI taxonomy): domain Eukaryota; kingdom Metazoa; phylum Chordata; class Mammalia; order Carnivora; family Mustelidae; genus Enhydra; species Enhydra lutris. The sequence goes on along the minus strand of NW_019154101.1, from coordinate 39,069,833 downwards.
AAACTACAATGAGATATCACCTCATAACTGTTAGAATGGATATCATCTAAAAGACAAGAAAAGCAAGTGCTTCTGAGGATGTGGTGAAAAGGGGACCCTTGTGCACTGTTGGCGGGAATGAAAATTGTTGCACTGCACTCTGGAAAACAGTATAGAGGTTTCTCAAAAATTTAATAATACAACTATCATATGATGCAACAATTCTACTTCTGAGTATTTATCTTATGGAAACAAAAACACTAACTTGAAAAAATATATGCATCCTATGTTCATTGAAGCTCTTTATAATAGCCAAGACATGGGAGCAACATAAGTGTTCCTTGATGGATAAATGGATAAAGAAAAGATAAGGGGCGCCTGGGTGGCTCAGTCAGTTGAGCATCTGACGACTATTGGTTTCGGCTCAGGTCATGATCTTGGGGTCAAGGGATGGAGTCCCACATGGGGCTCCACACTCAGTGAACTTTCCTTGAGATTCTCTTTCCCTCTTCCTCCTCCCCCTTTGCCCCTCCCCTCCCTCATTCCTGCATGCATGTGATGTGTTCTCTCTCTAAAATAAATAAACAAACAAATAAATAAATAAAATTATATATATGTATATATAATTTTATTTAAAATATATATATATATGGGTGTAAAGGCTGCTGTATTGATGATTTTACTATATATACAAATATCAAATAGTATGCAGTAAACTAGAAACTAATATAATGTTACATTTCAATTATAGCTCATTAAAAAAAAAAAAGAGCACTCATGCTTGGAAGTCTTGAAATTTTGTCATATCAGGCTAGCTGCCATTATCTTACTAGTCCTGAGCTGTTGGTGAGTATTACAGATATCATCCAAATTCTTTCACTATGTCTTGGATAATAACCAGATACAAGGATATACCAGCTTTAAAAAGTATTGTTCCCACTTGTTTGCAGTTAGTATAAAGAATAAGGGGAGAAAGTATTATGGCTATAAATTCACTGGACTGTGAATAAGATCTGTGAGGACATAGTGAACTCATCCAATTAAATTACTGCTAACCACAGCAAATCCTAATATCACCATATTGCAAGACAATGATAATACATTTTTTAAGAAGCCTAAATATTGTTATGTTCTTAGGCCAATAATTATACATTTAAAAATCTCTAGTGAGGAAACGATCTAAAAATAGTAATAACATCCATGAAAACTCTCTGAATCATAGTCAGTGTTTTTTATATGAAGAAAAATTGGAAGCAACCAATAATATAAGAATGCCTAAATAATTAACTGGGTTGAATATTATGGAGATATTAAAATAGAGGTTATAAAGGTCATGCAGCAACATCAAGAAGGTAAAGTATAATCCTAACTGAAAATAAAATACAGAATTATATGTACACTACAATTATAACTATGCAAAACAAAATGAAAAAAATGTTCATAGAATTGCAAGCAGTGCTGGTAGGAGCTACCTTCTGAGATGTATTATTTTCTTAGAAATGTTCATATCATTTGACTGAATAATTCAATTTCTGGAAATATATATATTAAGAAAATCATCAAAAGAAAGAAAGAAGGAGAAAGAAGGAAAGAAAGAAAGAAAAAGAGAGAGAAAGAAAGAAAATGAGAAAAAAAGGGGGATGGTTAGGAAGAAGAATTTCTTAATACATTTCTGCAGCTTTTTTTTAATTCATAAAGAACTGAAAACAGCTTAAATGGGTAGGAAGAAAGAGATAGTTAAATAAATTAGGGCTTATCTGTCTGCAGAATATTTTGTAGCTGTGAAGAATGAAAGAAACTAATGATAAATTTATAAATTTAAAAGAAAAGGCAATATTCATTTTAAAAACAATATATAAAATAATATTGACTTTATGATTTAAAAGTACATACAGATAAAAATATACCAAAAATTTAGTGTGTAATTGCTGGAAATATATTAAAAATTAATAGTGATTAACAGAGGTTATATAAAAGAAAATTCTTAATACTTATCATCTTATGTTTTTCTATATTTCCAATTTATATACAATAGTCACAGTAGTAGGTATTACTTCTATAATCAGAAAAAAAATTGTAAAAGCCTAAGTAAGAAAAAAAAGTATCTGTATTGGCACGATATGAGGGTGGTTGATTAAGAATTGTGTGCTTGTTTTTCTAGTTTCCACATCTCGGAATGTAGTTATGTTAAATTTGTAATTTCAAAACCTGTAATATTAATAAAGTGACCCATGCTATACTTATTTGCCTTCTAGTAAGATATGACACTAATAAAAACACTTTACATTTATGTTAGGATTTATAATTCGCAAAGTATCTCACTTGTATTATTTCATTCTATTCTCACACCTGTGTAAAGTGTTACCATGCTACAGATGCAGAAATTGATTCAGAAATTAAGTAAAGTCCTCCAAGTCATTTGGCAGATACTGACCAAACCAGTGTTGGACCCAGTGGTTAATCCTTCAAATGCTCTCACAGATCCCATGGAATCATTTTCACAATTCTCATCAGGAAGGATAAAGCACTAGGCCATTGCAAACATAACACAAACGCTATAACCAACTAAGACACTTACTGGAAGAGAATGACTTCGATTTGTTTCATACCTATTCCTTCCATTGTCCTCACAATGATTGAT